>NC_134373.1:44637978-44797785 GCF_035582795.1 Mycteria americana
CTCTACTGTAGAGAAATCAAGTAACAAACCCCTCAAAGAAATGTAAATAAAAAGTGAGAAAGACTGATCAATTCTCAAGAAATATTTTTCCTCGAACGCCTCCTCCCCCCCCCAGTGCACAGTAAATATTTGGGGTTTATATAGTTCCTATTCTTTAATATTTCTTTACATTGATAAGACACTGCAGAACCAGTGCTGATATTTAAAGACAACAATCCAATGAATGATCTTGCACTATGCTATACTTACAGTTTCATGTATTATGACACACTTGTCCACAGACCTTTTAAAAAAAAACATATATCAACATTAAAATGATGCAGAGAGGAGAAAGGAAACTATTTTTAATTAAGAGGAAGAAAAAACCTTTTCCGCAAACAGATTTCTTAACACCGCTTTACGAAAAGCTTAGATATCTAAATCCCCTCCACCCATGCCCACCTTAAAACACCACCACTGCTTAGCTGTACCTCCAGCATGATGTAAAAAACAGTAGTTAAATACAAAAACTCTGCACATCCACGAGAATTTCTGATGTAGAGGATTTGCACAGTGCTTATGCAAACTAGCCCCCACTCCCACTGCTCCCCACTGTCTGTATTGTATCTACTTTTATGTCTTTGCAAGCAGTATCTGTAAAGCAGATGCAGAGAATCTGGCTATCCATTATCTACACTCAGGACTTCTATTTATTTTTGAAACCTTTTCATTTGTAAAGCAAGCTAGAGGAAGTAGCACAATGCAATACATAAAATATAGCAGTGCAATGCAATCAATACATAAAATATTTCATGAAATACCAATTGCATAGTTATTTACCATGACAGCAGTGTTTCCTGAAAGACTTTATGGGATAGACATTTCACTTATGACAATGTAAGTGAAAACAATAATCCATATGTCTAATGGAAAATAAAATAACTCTAGATCGCAAACATTTCTAATGATCTTCAAATACTGAAAAAGACTCCCTTAAAAAGAATACAAAGAAAAATGTCAAGGCAAGCTATTGTCTCCTGGGGTTTGTATAGTTTTAAGTTTATTTGCTGGCTATTGCAGTCTTTTTTTTTTCCTTTGCAAGACATCAGGTTTTCCATTTCAGTTTAGAAAATCTTCATAAAAAAGACAATTAAAATTTAGAGTTTAATCATTTTATTTGTTATTTCAAGTTGCCACTTAGTTTAGAAGTGATTAAGCACTTTTCATGAGAAGTACAGAATAAAAGCATTCAGTCATTAATATTCATAAAAACATAAATTATTATATCTACCTTATTTACAATTTCCGCTTTCAACAGCTTTATCCCTGAGGAAAGCCACTAGTAACCAGCTGCCAGTTTATCTCTGTGCTGCTGATCACCAACCATTTGAGCCTGACAGTCCCATTTTTCCACACAACTTACTGTCCACCTTTCTGATCTATATCTCCCAAATTTGGCGATAAGACTACATTGGGAGACCATGACAAAAGCCTTGCTAAAGTTGAAATGTAAAACACACGCTGCTCTCCCCTTGTTCACCCAGCCAGCCTTCTCATCACAGAAGGCAGACAGGTTGGTCAGGCTCGGTTTGCCCTTGTTCAATTCCTGCTGCTTTCCCCAAACATGTTGTGCTTGCAAACGGCTTCCAAGCCCACTAGAAGGATTTGCTCCATAACCTTCCCAGAGACTGGAGTTAGGCTAACTGGCCTGTAGTTCCCTGGATCCTCTACCTTGCCCTTCTTGGAGGTTAAGTGTGACATTTGCATCTTTCCAGACATCAGGAATCTTCCCATCACCTCCACCCTCCTGGGTCTTTCAAACATAATAGAGTGACCTTGCAATGACACTGGCAACTCCCTTATCACCCTCTAACAAAGACTAGTAATAATATTAGTCTCTAAATGATGGTTCATTATTAATTTGGGTCTTAACCACTATTCTGTACAGGGCTGACATCAAAAACACAGGTCTACAGTTATCTCAGTCATGCACTTTTTATGGAAAAAAGGCTTATGTTGCCATACTCTGGGTGCGGATCAGTGAGGAAATTTTTAATTTCAACCAAATCTATCAAAGAAAAAAATCTCAAGATATTTAACTTTCTAAAAAGTTCCTGAAAGTGTGTGAATGAGAACGAAATCCTAAATGGTGTCCCAAAAGAGACATAAGATTGCAATGTAGATTTGTATTTTTAATCGATGCTAGAGTATCCATGTGAAAGGCCACATAAATTCCCCAAAGCCAGGAAACCATGAATCTCATTACAATACTCAAGAAAACAGAGCTTGCAGCATTCTAGATTTCAAACTCAATCACCCACAAGACACAGACCAATTGGGAAGACACTTCAATATTGTTCTGGAGGTCACAGAACTATTCCTTAATTATTGGAAATATATTTTGAAATCTCCAACTCTTTTGAACTTTCTGTTTTACAATACTGAAGCGTGAACCTGGACGGCCATCTGCATGAAATTTAAACAAATAAAAGATACTGCTTACCCTGAAACTAACATCTGCCCGTCATAAGAAAATGCACAAGCCAGAACTGGGGCAGAATGTCCATTCAATGTGCATTTATATTTTAATTCAACACCTAAAAATACAAAAAGTAAATTATTACATATGGACATATTTGACAAGGTATAAGACAAGCTGCTTTTAGAAGCATAAAGCAGCACCAAAGATCTGACTCTGTGACATACTGTCTACAAAAAAGGGGATAAAAGATCACAGAGACAACTTAAACATCTCTGCCTCACTTTGTAGTCTTAGCACGTCTAACAGTGTTTTAGATAATTAAATGTGTATTTGTACACACAATATTAATCCTTACAGACTTCTATATAAAAGAGATTACAAAAAAATACCCACTGAAGATGTTTTTGGCCATCTGCCTAGTCTCTACATAGCAATCACACATCTACATGGCAGTTTTAGCAGGAGCCAACACTGTTTTCATTTCTCCAGCTCTTGCGCAAGGGCCAAGATGTACTGGAAGATGAAAGGAAAGGTCTCCCTGGCCTGGTAGATTACCAGGTTTCAACCTATCAAAGGCCACAGTAGAAATGTTACTGGTTACCAAAAGATAAAAATGCTAATTAAAACCAAATGTTTATCATAACATTAAGTTTGAGGGAATTGGGGGAAATTTTTTTGAAATCTTTACTATTACAATTATTGATAAATAGATCACTAAATAAAATCTACAGGGCCCAATGTCACAAAGTGCTGCATGCCTTAGCTGCTCTCCTGCTAAATTCAAAGAAAACTTTCAACTTGTGGTTAGTTTGGCTGTGAATCCACGACAGCAGTATAAATTTGATCTTAGATGTAAATTCTTACTAAAGACTTAAGACATTAGAATATGAAAAAATCATCACTATACACACCTAAGAAATCTGCAAACAAAATAAGCCAGAGTTTGATCTGATTATCTTGACCACAAGAAGCCATCTGGAAGTATCTGAATCCATGTTCACCATCTGATAAAATTCAAATATATTAGTGGGAATCAGAAGCACTGAAAATAACAGCATATCAGTAAACTACATCAGCATTCTTACACTGGAATTTGGTAAATTTCGTTAATCTCAGTACTACTTCTAAAAAGTATTAATTAAAAAATTGCAGAAGTTCTAAAACCATTTAGAAGTAAGAAATACGCATTCCTGTTATACTGTTTCCTCAACAAGTAGATAAAGACCAGAACTGGGCTCATATTTTAAGTTTTCTTGATGGTAAATTTCTTGATTCCTCTATCTACTGATAGAGGACTTAAATATAGTCTTTTAACCTAAATTATATAGTTATATCCATTTCTTCTAGAGTTCAGTAGTTCTCAAACTTAACGACATATGCATGTACAAAATTTTATAATATCTGACAGGCTATTTTCATAATTTTAAATGTTCAGCTCTTCATTTTTATAAACTAAGTTATGTTTCATGACTGCAGTTCAGCCAACCACTCGAGAAATACTGTATTAAAGATGAAATACAACAGTAATAGTTTTATAGCCTTCCCCTCTCTATTCAGTGGATATGAACATTTCTGAATTATCATGTTCCATTCTAAATGTGTTGTTTCAGCCCATTATAAATTTTTTTTAATCTTAAATCCTGTGCCAAATTATTTCTGCTCTTCTACTCCACCGAGCTGGCATACCAGCCTGACACAAGTCACCATAACAATCCTTCAGTGGCATTACCTCTGCCAGTACCAAGTCTTTGAATTCCTACAAGAATCACCAGGATTAAGGCTGGAAATCAGAAAATCACAACAGATGTTTTAAGGGCTCATCCTTCCAGCTCTGTAGTTACCAGAAATGTCAAAATATTTACTGTAAAGTGTCTAACAAAATAACCCCAGAGATTTTATCTCCATTTTTCCACCACATAAAGTATATTTTAATTTCATATGGTTATCATGATAAAATCCTAGTATACATAGATCTGTCTGTTCACACGTTACCAGCCCTTAGGACTGGTAACATGTTGTTACCAGCCCTTAGGACTAGTAACGTGTTGTTACCAGCGGCAGATCTTAGGACTTACCTCAAATCTGTTAAAGCATCGAAGTGCATCATTTTTGCTAGGATTTTACAGTGTAAGATTTGGGTCTTACGGAGATGAGTAGCATGCATTAGCTATCATGTCGTAAAAACACAGTTCTTTGTAACTAAGAACATGTTGCTTGGAAACTTGGTCTGGATGAGAATTCTGTCATGATGCACAGACTTTAACAGTATTTTACAAGTTACCAACTTGTTAATGGGGTATTACAGTCTTGTACACGCAGAGCTCTTTGGGATAAGTTGGAGGAAGACTATACTGTCTTCCACTGAGGTTCACTAGAAAATTTTAGCAAGATCTGCCAATTTTTTAACAGTATCACTAGGTAATTTCACTGAAGTTTACTTATTCAGGAGGAGGGCAGCACTGAAACTTTGCAGTCAGATGGGAAAGCCCACACAGCATTAAAACTGCTCTAGATCTGATGAGCTTCTATGCAACTGTGACTGAATCCACCTTAAAGGTAGGAGAATCATCTGTTACAAATAGTCTAAAGTACAAAGAACCAATCAGAAACTCCGCTTCTAATTTTGCTCTGAATTAAGCAGGTAAAGAGAGTCTCAATCTAAAACCATCTTTAATTGTATTGGATAAGCACTACTTGTAAGGATTTTGTAATGTGTTCAATCTGCCAATAATCCCAGAAGCTTCAATCCTTGGTGATTAAACAGCAACATACAAAAAGGAAAAATGTTGACTTTCCGTAGCATATGGCTTAAATAAAATTAAGAATGATCATAGATCAGCTAAAAAAATCCACAGTGTAGGAAATACTTGCCTATACTTGCTTGCTTGCCTATTTCTCTCCATCTTAGCAGAAGGCTGAAGGGCTGGTAACATACTTTTTTAAACCAAGAGAATAATCTCAACAGGAAATGGAGCGGTGGAAATTACACTCTGATCTGTTTCAGCTTCAACTTGTTCCTTTGCCCTCAGGTGCAACTCTTAGTTCATAATGGAATTTTTTGGGTAGTATTTTCACCAAGAAAGATCTGTCCCCTTCCTTAATCCCCTTCCTATTGTGACAGATTAATTCAATGCTGTCCCTACACCTTTCAGTGGACACACCTTTGATTGATTTGGTATTGTCAGTCACTAATTCTCCATACTGAAGCATATGCTCACATCCTACCTCCTCAGCTTTCTCCTGCTTCTGTCCTGCTTTTCTCCCTGCTGCTTCTCCTGCTTTCTTTCTGTTCTGTACCACCTTCTTAGACAAGCTGGTACACAGACAGCAGTACTTATTGCTGTGTTTAGCACTGAAAGATGCAAGTGCTGCTCAGTTATAATTTTTGGTACCTTTGAAAGAGGAGCTCATGTGTACTCTGAAAACAGAAGCCTACATATCTTTATGGAGACCACTCTGTCTCCATAGTAGATCTGGAAAGCACAAAAGTATACCTACAAGGTTGTTAAGACAAGTTACAGCATTACTTCCTAAATCTGACAATGAGGCTTCTGCCCAATTTCCCAACCTCTATCAAAAGCAGATGATGTGATTTGCTAACTCTTTATTAAACACTTTTACCTGACAAAAATTTATACAAATTAACCTTTCAGCTTTTCAGGCTCTTATACATATTTCAGAATTTCCAGTATTTAGTTGTTCAGCTATGACACTTCCCTACACTGCAATTAACTTCTACCAGGATATTTCAAATAGAAGTTCTTGTCTGTGCAAATGTTTCTTCCCACTATACAAGCTATGTAAGCTTAGACATGCAACTCTTCAGTATTCCCACACAATTATACAAAAAGTCCGTGTTGCAACATAATTGTACTGGTTTTGGCTGGGATAGTAGCTCCTATGGTACTATGTTTGGATAGTGACCAAAAGAGCGTTGATAACCCTGGGATGTGTTAGTTACTGCGGAGCAGCACTTGCACAGCCTCAAGGCCTCTTCTGCTCCTCACCCCACCCCACCAGCGAGCAGGCTGAGGGGGCACATGGGGGGGCACAAGGAGCTAGGAGGGGACACGGCTGGGACAGCTGACCCCAACCAACCAAAGGGTTATCCCGTACCATATGGCATCATGCTCAGCAATAAAAGCTGGAGGAAGAAGGGAGGACATTTGGAGTTACAGCAACATGTGATGGAGCCCTGCTTTACGGGAGATGGCTGAACACCTGCCTGCTGATGGGAAGCAGTGAATGAATTCCTTCTTTTGCTTTGCGTGCACGTGCAGCTTTTGCTTTCTCTGTTAAACTGTCTTTATCTTAACCCATGAGTTTTTGCCCTTTTGCCCTTCGATTCTCTCCCCCTCCCACTGGGAGAGACTGAGTGAGCGGCTGCATGGAGCTGAGCTGCGCGCCAGGGTTAAACCACAACAATAATTTTAAAAGCCTGTACACACAAATGCAAAGCTTTCCCTGAGATAGCTGGAAGTTTAGATATGCAATTTCCAGTATACATGTTTTTGCATATAGAGAAATCTAGGTTCTAATTATTTTAGCTCCAGAAAGCCTTACAAATGTGAAATGAATGAAAACTCAACATAATATGCAATGCAGCCCTGAGAAAGGCCTACACTATGCATGCCTTATGTTTTTGATCTCTATACCCAAATATATAAAAGAATATCAGATTTCATTCTCAAAAGAAAAAACTAAGTTCTTGCCCATCACAACTGTGAAGAAGCACATAATGACAACATTGAAATGCAACTTATACAGTGAGGTCAGCTAAAACAGCTGTAAGACATTTGAACAGTACCATATCTTAGTGGGACACATGAGATTCTGGGCTCATTGCTCCCCCAAATTCCTCCAACTGAGAAAGTCAGGTGCAGGAAAACAGTCTATATTCACACCCCACAGCTCAAGCATTCAGCTTATTAGGTTTACAGTTCTCTGCATTGCTTTAATCCAGTCCTGTTCCTTGGGGAACCAAGGTATGAGAGAGTAAAGTGGCAATGGTAATGAAGCACTGCATCTTCTAACACCTTTGTTAACCCCTGGAGATAGGCATCGCTTACAGACACTGCCCAAACATTGGCCAAAACCCTGACAGGATAATTAGCTACTGAAAGCTATCGTAAGCATGCTAATCACCTTGTTTGTTGACCTAGTACATTCCTTGTCATCAACCTGACCACAGTTTTTACTTAAGAATATTCATAATATTCTAAAACATCAGCTCTTCCCAATATCATTTGCATCTTGAGCACTGATGACAAAAGGACTATGAAAACAAGAGATAAAGAGAAATAAAACAACTCTTTTTTTTTTCCACGTTCCTCCCCTGACGAGTCAAGTAACTAACCAGAAATTGGCTGTGAAGAAATATCACAGCAGCTAACGCCAAGATCATGTGCTTTTTCATTATACAGGCATCTCATTTTATCATCCCAAATGGTTAAATCACCACACGATGATCCAGTGATAAAGAAATTTCCATTAGGAGAAAATGCACAGGCCACCAAAGAACCGTCTTTAACATTCCCAGATCTGAAAAGCAAGAGTACACCGGATTTAAGTTTAGAATAAATAATGTTCTGAAGAAGTGACCTCTAAAATGTAATCTGATACAATAAGCCAAACTGTTCTAAGTTTTGCACTTTGGAACTTGGTAACAGAAGGGAGAGAAACTCACACCAACTGTGGAAAGAGAGGCAAAATAAGCACAGCTGCAGGAACCAGGACCTACTCTTTGACTGCAGGAGGAGAAAAGTGAGATGGCACCTCAAAGCAATAATTTTAAATGAGTGATAAAATAATTTTCAAACTAAAGACAATCTGCGTGGACTTACCATTTGAAAGGCACAATGCACTCTTAAAATTCTATGGCAGGATAAATTTTAAGTGTCAAAGATAAATACACAACTATCATAACACAGATTTACATGTACACAAACGGGGAGAAAAAAAGATTCCCACAATTTCTCTGTTCTGTTTTTAAAGACAAAACAGAACACCTACTAATCCATATGATAAACTGAGTAGAATACTTTGTGATTTATGATATAGGGTTAATTTTGGACTACACATACACAAGAGAAAGCAATGTGAAAAAAATGATTTCTACATTTTAACTAAGTCAGCCAAAGCACTTTGTAAAACTGATCTTAAAAGAAAATTCCTAGCAGATATGGAAGTGTGGCCAATCCTCGGGAAGGAAGTGGTGTCAACCTAAACGCAACTGAAAATGTCTCACTGCTTTTAATGGACACTAGATCTGGCCCAGCATGCATAGTTGAATCTTTTAAGTGCAGGAAAAAAATCACAGCCATAAGCAACAGTCATACAGCAAGAAATGTCAGTCTTATTTACTCTGTCATTGTATTTTGTAGAACAGTTGCTCATTCTCTTTTGCTGATTGAAGTTTTATTTATGGCCAGAGGTGTCAAACTTAACGCCGCAGAAGACAAGTCAATAAACTTTCCTGAGAGTCTCTCTAATCAGACCCGGGACCTTCAAAAAAGCATTGACTCCCATAATTCTATCATTAAGAATACTATCAAATATGCTACAGTGCTTTCCGTTTTTATACGTACAATTCTTTTTCCTTAGTGAAGCTTTTAAAACTTTCCTTCTTTCACATAAAAAGCTGCAGATTCTGCTCTGAAAACGTAACAGTAAAATAAATAGTACTATACATGTTCAGAGTATGCATTTAAGACTTTCAGGCCAGATACCAGTATCGTAACTACTGAACAGGAAATAGAGAACACTTTAAGAAACACACATAAATTAACTTGCTTTCCTGTTCCTCACATCCATCATAGAGATGATTAAGTAGCCATCTTACTTTACAATTTGAACAGACAGTCAATTACAACAGTTGAGCTGATAAGGAGTAGCTGGATACATTTGTCATAATTACCATCTGTATATTTCGTCAAGTGACATAATAGTGTGGTAAAAGGTGTTCTCTTTTTTAGCATCAACACAATCAACTGTTGCAAAATAAACTGAGGACCACAGACTGACATTAGATGGTTAACTAAAATCCTCTGACAAAATTTTTAAGTACCTTGGTAATTTCTAAGTAATATTGATCTTAGCTTTAAGAAAATGAGACAGGTGCACTTTTCTATCTGCAATTACAAATGACAATGATGATAAAAAAAAATCATCAGCTGAAAATATATATACACACACATCCCAAAATATATACAATTAAAGTTAAGCTGACTACTGTTGGCATGTTAACACTTTGAAATGAACTTTTAAAAGTGAAGGGGACAGGATTGGAATGTTCAAGTTCTTTCTTGTTTCTTTACAATGGGAACACCAAAGTAGAATAATTTCTGCTTAAAACAACAATACACTTTCTACATAGTCATTATACATCCACCATTCAACCTGGAGGAAATTAAGGATGAAGGTCTAAAACACGCATCACTGCATGTATTAATAGCATATACTTGTAAGAAATTACTTTTTAATATTTCTGGGTTTTTCCCTGTCAGTAACAAGTATTCTGAATAAAAAAAAGAACCTCTTCACTAGTAATACCTCAAAATAGATAAGCCCTTAGGCTTCAAAATACTAATTATTGAAATTCCCAATTTTTCTTAAACATAAAACTAAGAAACAATACATAATCAACACCTCCTTATTCTCTGAAAACAAAACAACCATTTCAGTGTTTCTGTATGCATTACAAACAACAAGGTGGCAAAAATCTGTTAGAATTCTGTTTATGGACAGATTTCCAGATTTGCATGATTTCAGGTAATTATAATCAATCATTCTGAAAAATTTTACACTTCCCATCTAAATCACTGCTGTGGAAGGCAAAGGTAGAGAGGCCACAAAAGCAGTAACATGCTTGACAAGGGGATTACCAAAATCAAACAAGTTTGGCTTTCAGAAATGGCTGCTCCTTCATCCTCAGTGAAACATCTCATCAATTTCTTCTCTCAAATTCTTAACTTCTTTCCTAACTTCAGAGAGATGTTTTGTAATTGCTGCTTTAAAACCTAAATAACGTCTTGTCTAAGTACAGATTTTGACAACTGGCCTGAAGACTTTACTGAAATAGAGAGATGTAGAGGAGGACTTTGAAGATCACCCTAAGGTTCATGCCTTTAACTGTGCAACATCACTAAAAACGCTCATCTGCTTTGTTTCAAATGTTTACTGAAAACGCATGTGAAATGTTGACTGCCCTACTTAACTCACTCAGCTCCAATACTCCTTTCTGTCACCATTACGTCTTAAACTGTATGGTTTCACGATATGTCGATAGTTTCCAAACTCTTTGATTGCTGGATTACTATCTAGCTTCTAAGACCTTCCTGGATTCCAGGAAGGCCTTGTAATTAAACACTTAATTAAAAACCAGTATGTATAATGCAATATAAGGCACACAGCACAGTCAGGCTCCACTAACTAACTGTGTATTACATATCATAGTTTGTTGACACACTGTTTAGAAACCAGATGCATGCAGTACCCAATGCATCCTGACTTCATGTTGAATCGACAAAAACACTTCCATGAACTTAAAAAGCCCCAGGATTTACATGAAAGATAACTTCGTAAAAATTAAAGCTTCTTGAGTTTGCGTTGTTTAAGTTTAAAAAAAAAAAAAGAAAGAAAAGACTCGGCACTTCTTCCTCTCCTATTGATAATCTTCTGATCTTCTAAATCCTATTCCTGTTTCTTCGTGATATCAATCAGCGGTGTAAGTCTGCAAGTCTTGTACACAGTACAGCATACTACTTAGATTATGTTCTTGTCATTGTAAATAAGGCTGTCAAAAAATATTTGGCACTCACCTGTACAGTTTCAATGACTGCATGTTCCAAAGAACTACGCTCCCATCCGCTGCCCCTGACACTAGATACGTGGACTCAGGAGAAAATCGGCAGACTCTAACAGGACTGCCGCTGGGCTGCTCTAGTACTGCCAGCATCCGACCATCATGAGTGTCCCAAACCACGGTAGTGCCATCTGTTGAACATGAAGCTAAAACATGTCCTGATGGAGAGAAGCAGCAGCAGTGGACAGCATACGTATGGCCTCTTAAAGGTGAGTACGGAAGCTCAGTAAAGTTGTTCAAAGAATAAACGCGAATTGTTTTGTCCAAGGAACAAGTAGCCAAGCACGATGATGAGAAGGCACAGTAGTTGACATCATCACTATGATCTGCTAAAGTGTGAATTAATGTCGCCATTTTACCTACTTTCAACAAAAATATCTGAAAAGAAGTTTAATAGTTAGACTTCTCTCTCCTGTTTCACAAATGAAACATACTACCTTAAAAAGACACATTCCCCAGGAAAAAAATAATAAATTCATTTGCAGAGGCAGATTTTTCATCTAAGCATTGTTTTATCTGCAACTTAAATCAGAGATTAATCACAGCAATGAGATGAGGGGTTAATGACTTGGTTAGAATTAATGTATCTGAACTTTTAATGTCAACTTGCAATTCTGCAGTACAACATGCAAGATTACATAGTAGCTACTTGCTCTTAGAGCAGTGGCAAAACAAGTTATTCTAGTTATTCAATTCATGCTAAGAAGTTCGCTGCTCAAACTTGTTATTATTTGCATCTACACTAGACACAATGGAGTAAATGGGCACTACAGAAGACAGTCAAAGCACCAGGAATATAGAATCATAGAATTGTTTGGGTTCAAGGGACCTTTAGAGATCACCTAGTTCCAACCCCCCTGCCATGGGCAGGGATGCCTTCCATTACATCAGGTTGGTCAAAGCCCTGTTCAACACTTCCAGGGATGGGGCATCCACAACTTCTCTGTTCCAGTGTCTCACCACCCTCATAGTAAAGAATTTCTTCCTCACACCCAATCCAAACCTACCCTCTTTCAGTTTAAAACCACTGCTCCTTGTCCTGTCACTGCAGGCCCTGGTAAAAAGTGTCTCTCCATTTTTCTTATGATCCCCCTTTATATATTGAAAGGCTGCAACAAGGTCTCCCAGAGTCTTCTCCAGGCTGGACAAACCCAATGCTCTCAGCCTTTCTTCCCAGGAGAGGTGTTCCAGCCCTCTGATCACTGTTGTGGCCCTCCTCTGGACCTGCTCCAACAGGTCCATGTCTTTCTTGTATTGGGGACCCCAGAGCTGGACGCAGTGCTCCACGTGGGGTCTGACGAGAGCCGAGTAGAGGTGGAATACCTCCCTCAAGCTGCTGGCCACGCTTCTTTTGATGCAGCCCAGAATACGACTGGATTTCTGGGCTGCAAGCACACATTGCCGGCTCATACCTCATTTTTCATCCACCAATATTCCCAAGTCCTTCTCTGCAGGGCTGCTCTCCATCCATTCATCCCCCAGCCTGTACTGATACTGGGGATTGCCCCGACCCCGGTGCAGGACCTTGCACTTGGCCTTTTTGAACTTCATGAGTTGGCCCACTCCTCAAGCCTGTCAAGGTCCCTCAGGATGGCATCCCTTCCCTCGGACGAATCAACTGCACCACTCAAGTTGGTGTCACCTGCAAATTTGCTGAGGGTGTACTCAGTGCCACTGCCTATGTCACTGATGACGATATTAAACAGCATTGGTTGAAGTGCGGACCTGTGAGGGACACCACTCGTTACTGGTTTCCATTTGGACATTGAGCTATTGACTGCAACTCTTTGGACATGGTCAGCCAGCCAACTCCTTATCCTTCTAGCAGCCCACCCATCAAACTCATCTGCTTATGCAGCAACCAGTGCAAAAAAGGCAGGCTTTGGAGTATGCGGTGCAAGGGTCAGGAGTAGGAGAGCCTCAGTAGAAATCAGAGGGCCAGTCTAGGGAACAGGGATGGAGCTGCTTTACGAGAACATGAAAAGACTGTTATTCTGGCCTTCACAGCCCCCCACTCCTCTTTTTTCTTGGTGGTAATGAGTAAAAGAGGAAATAAGCAATAATAATTTTTATGCACAGGGAGAAGCAAGGATCCAGAGAGATAAAGAGAGCAGCAGGAGAAAGACACATGCAGGGATGGGAATCTAAACTATTGAGCATGGGGCAGGCGGGAACAGAACTGGTCAGAGTACTGCAGATGCAAAGTACTTGCAAAGACTATAAATATTAGAACAGAAAATAACTGACAGCTGGAGAAAATTTCAGTTAGGTGTGAGCACAGTGCTTTCCTTGTACAGCCAAGAAGCTCTGTCATTTTTATCTTCTGTATTTTCTAACATTTGTGTACTACAGTGCGCAGAAGATGCAACCAGGATGAGCCCCATTGTTTTGAATGCAATACAGAAAAAAGGTAAGTCTTGTACTAACAAACTTACAAAGTTACCTAAAAAGAAGCAAGTGGAGATCATAAAAATTGAATAACTGAGCACAGAATCAAGGGTTGCCTGTTCTGAATGTTTCATAGTAAAATGTAAACATTAAGAGAGTCCTACAGAAGCAAACAGTCAAAGGTACTGTTCACTCCTTATTCACCTTAATTCATTATTATGGGACATGTCCTCAACTCTCCTTTGCTCTAACAGAAAACAATTGTCTGGTATGGACCCAAGAGCAATGCTTCAGCTATACCAAGAGCATACAAAAAAATAATCTTACACTTTTACGTAAACACTTTCAGCAACTATAACCACACGTATTCAGCATTTTTTCTCTTCCCACTTATAACTCCAAAAAAGTATGTTTGCACGTCATCATTGATCCCCCCCCCCCCCAAATTAATCAGGAAGAAGTATCAAAAAGATTCCTGGAAATTATTCTAATCTGGAGCTTGCTGAAATACATTCCAATAAATTATACCTTGCAGTTTGCAGATTCAACAGTTGATACACTCCTTTTAATAATACAGCATTTAGAGCACTTGTTACAGTACAATTGAGTAGACAATTGGAGATATTCTTTAGAATAAAACCAGATTAAACAATAAATTCATATCTGCAGGTCTAACATAGATGAGCACTATGATTTGATGACCAGAGCCCAAGATAAATTTTCCTTTCCAGGCCTGAATACCTTATTCAAACTTCTGCTACCTTTCACAGTTAGGTAGCTACAATAGTGATGGCAAAACATCAGAGTAACACCAATAACAGGCTTGTGTTGCCAATCAGAGATTTGACCCGATTTTCATGTAAATCAAACATCACATACTGAGTAACACATTTAAGTCAAAGTCAAAATGTGAATATTAAGGGGGTGATCAGAATCTGAACCTCTCCAGAAATTGGATTTGCTGCTACATAAAACAACAGAAGAAAAGATGAACTCCATGCACATTTTTCCAGTATTTAAGACTGCTAGGAGCAGTTTAGATTTCAGCATCAGGCAAGCGATTTACACTGCTGATGTCTGGGAAAGCCCCTAAAAGGTACATTCCAACCAGTTCCTCCCCATACTGCAGATCACAGTCAAGCTTCCTGAGAATAAGGAAGCACAGAGCCAAAAGGAAGTGCCTACAACTCTTAAAAGTTGTTTATGGTGAACAAAAACAGCAATGCTATTTCTATTGAGTGAATTTATCTAAAACAGCAGACTATTATTTCAGTGCTTCATTCTGAACAACAATTTCAGAGTTAAGAGGCAACTGCAAACAGGTATGTTTTTATATATATACATACACATATACATTTGTTTTTACATATAAATACATATATGCACATATATGTTCATATAAATATAAATTTATATTTATATGGTGGCCATATATGTATGTGTATAAATGTATGCATGATACACACATATACATGTATACATATAGACACACAGGTATATATAAGGGCAAAATAACTGTCCTCTTCAGGCAGCGCATGGCATGCAAATTTAGTTAAAGATCAGATCTTTGTCCATGCTCTATTTTAGCTTCAGGATTCTCCCAGTTCTACTACTATTCTCTTTAAAACCATTAAATGGATTAAGTAGTGTCAACAACATCTCTTATCTGTGGAGAGAAAATCAATGTACTTCCTTCAACTAGGAGACTGAAGAGTCAGACAAAGCTCGACATCTGGAAAGATGAGGCTGAAAAAAGAACCTTAATCTCGTTGTTATGAGATTTTCAGGAGCTCACTGCAGAAAAGCAAACCTAGAAATGAGTAGTTTCAGGTATCAATAGTTTAAGCTAGCTGAGGAAGCAACAAGAACCTGGAGCATTTGTCGCCAGCGATGTTTAGCACTATAGCGTTACCTTCTCCAGCAATTACAATTTTCTCCTAACCTGTAAGCCACCAGCAGCTGCTCACACATAAAGCTACAGCACTTCTAGCCATTACTGACAACCCCTTTCCCGTTATCATCGCCTACAGTCTATCACCATCTAACGTCACTGCCCCGGAAGCGCAGTCAGGGAAACGGCTCAAGAGAATGCCGGTATCTCACCCCGAACTCTAATGGCGGGTTTCAGGTAAACACTCGGGAAGCGTCGTGCCTCAGCCGCCCGGAGCGGCGCGGAAGGCCACCGCAGCCCTTCCACAACGGCAGCGACAGGTCACGCCCGCCCGCCCAGTGCTGAGGGAACCGGCGCGGAGGGGCCGACCGCAGGAACCCCGGCTCGCCGCCTCTAGACCCGCCGTTCTCGGGCACGGCAGTGCCACGGACACGCCTGGAATCGGACCCCAGCGCCGCCGCCTGCCCCCAGCCCCAGCGGGGCCCTGCGAGCCCTCCTTTAAACCCCCCCCGGCGGGAGGATACGCGCCGCCCTCGCAGGACCCTTCGCCGACTGTCCCGCCGCGGAGCAATCCTGCCGCGCCGCCCCCGCCACGCAGGCCAGCGTCGCTGCGCACGCGCAATGTCTCCCCAGCCTTCCCCCCTGCCTTCTCAGCGTGGTGCAGCCCGAGCTGGCTTCCCCTCCTCTGGGCTGCACCACGGCGCGAAGGCCGAAGGGGGAAGAGGCGTTGCTGCGTTAACCGACGGCTCACTGTCTTCATCATTCCTCTCACTGAAGCAAGGTCGGTGTGGACGTTGCTTTTAGCCCACCGCACCCACAACTCTTGCCCAGACCCTCTGCACTTTTCAGATTTGGTGGCCTGGATCTAGGTAACACCCGCAATCATTTTATCTGCTCGGGTGCATTTTGGCACTGTGTGACACGGCACAGTGGGAGGCAGGCTGAAAGGGGGTGTCAGTACCTGTGATGAGGGCAGCAGGCTGAGAGAAGGGAAATGGGATGGGGGAAGGGAGTTTGTGAAGATCGCCTCGGGGCAGATGAGCTCTGGGATGCTGCTGAGTCTTCAGAACTGATCAACTTTGGACAGTGCCAGTCACTACAGGGCCACATGCTTCAACACTAGGTACGTGGGAAAGAGTGGTGCCATATTTGCCAAGGCTGCAGGACTGCATTCACAGCTGGTGGAACAAAAGATCATGACTGCCTTTCCCTGCACCTCGCTGGCTGCCACCAGGGCACCAGTGTGGCCCTCTGCTTCAGAATAAAAGGCTAGGGCTGACCTTCCAACTGTTGCTCCAACCAGTGAACGATGAGTGAGATTGCAAGTTAATGTGTGAAGTTATCTGCTATTAACAGCTTAATTAAAGGGGTTTCAAACAAATACAACTCCACCAACCCCATAATTTATCAGGAAATTTACATCACTGCCATTTTCACATCCATATACATGCTTAGCAACTCATGCAAAATAAATGGCTTATCACACCACCTACATTTTTTGAGGAAAACAAAGTCACTTTCTTGGAGTCACTCTTTGCCCAGGAAACACTCCCTTTTATGTAAATGGTCTACCTTCCATGTTTGAATCTGTATGATCTTGCATTCTGTTTTATAGTGTGTGTTACCTGATTGCATGCTACTTGATTCACTGGTTGATGACTGCCCATTAATTATTCTGAATCCTAGGTGATGGCTAGTATTCAGTCTATTTTGTATGTGCTGCATTGACTTAGCAATCCGTAAGATTATACATTACTAAATAAAACACCTCATGGCTTTACAAGAACTTGCATCAATTGTCAGAGACTTCCTTACTGAAGAGGAGGGCAGACAGTTGATTGTGAATACCGCACCAATACACTTAAAGACTGTTCAATAATATTTTACAGATGGGAAACTTGAAATTACTTGCTAAATAAGACACTGTGAATCAGTAACATGCCCAGAAATTTAGGTTCTATCAGTTCTAGTAATCATGGTTAGTTTGGACAATATAACCAACAGAAATTTGTATAATAAAAGATAACACATTAATTTTTCTGAATGTACATACGAGCTATAAAAATTTCTGGTTAACTTTGACATTCTAAGCTCAAGGTAATTTGAAAAGATTTATATAATCAAATAGCATGATTGTGGTGTTCTTGATTTCAGTCTTTAGCCCTCAGTTTGCAGGCATGTTTTGGTATATCCAAGACATCTAGGAATGATACAAGTTTAATAAACAAAGTCCCCTAGGACACCTGTTCAGCATATTATACAAAATGACTGTTCCTCAGATGTCTGTGCCCATTCACAGTTAACAGAGCACCTCTACCCTTCCAATTGTCATTAGGAAACTACAGAAATCATATAAAAAGATTAAAGAAAAAGCTTCAGACCTGTTTTTAAAGATATGTATTTTGTCCCAAGACAACTACAGCTTCCGATTTTCAGCTCCTTTTATATCATCCTTTTTTTTTTTCCCAAGAGATGCCAAGAGACAAAAGAGAACCCACACTCACAACCAGAATGCTCTTCATTGAGCACCATTAACAGTACTTTAAAATAAAGAGTTTGAAAGTTTGTCAATAAATTCTCTAAACTAAGACCAGCATACTTCGTTCAGAAAGGAAGAGAGCACACTGGAGAACTTTTCCTCTTAAGAAAACAGACAGACAGAAACATCAACAGGAGAGAAAGTTAGCAAAGAAGAAAAGTTAAGCACATTTTTCTAGTGGTTAAATCCCTGCTCTTTTCTCTGGAGATATATGATGGCACGTGTATGATTCAAGTTTGCCATTCAAATATAATAATTCCTGTAAATTTAATTTTACTGAAATAGTAATGAAGACATACTGCCTGCTAGTAAGCAAAGCAATAGGTTGGTAATGTCAAGTTAAGAGAGGTGTGTCACTGTCACAGCTATAGTAGCTATTATCGCCTTAACTTTCCCAGCTGTTCAGCTGAATTAGGATACAAGCTGAAAAAAATGCAACTATGTATGTAGTGTAGCTGGTAATGTTGTTCTGACTTTACAGAAAACAAGTATTGCATCTAGTATGGCAGACAAAGCATTAACCAGTACAGAATCTGAGAAAAAACCCAATTGTTTTGCATCAAAGAAATAGTTTTGCATCAAAAGAAATAGTCCAATAATCTAAGCATAACACTCTTACAAGCCTGCTATCATATGTTCAAAACACTGATTAATCTTCACATGTCTGGAACATGCCAGCAAACCTTTTTATTGAAGTCTTCAGAAAGGTGATGAAAAGAAAAGGCGTGAAGCAGTTAGTGGTGGAGCTAATGTTAGAATGCTAGACTGCCTGACACCCAAATACGATTTTTTTTTTTTATTCTAGGTAACTCAAATTATTCTAACAGGACTTTAGAAAAGAAAAATATTATTGAACAAGATGTTCTGGGGAGGGCAACAGAAACAAAAATTTTATTAAAAACCAGGCACTGACTGTTCTTTCTCAGCAGAGACAAGAAGTATAATGGAAAGGGAGTATATAAAACAAGGCTCTAAGACTCAAACATGTCAAGCCTAATTTAAAAGCAAAAAAACACCACCTCTTCCCCCCTCCCCCCCCCCCCCCAACCCCAAAACATTACTTGGTGAGGGAGCTATAGGTATTGGGGTTCCACAACATTAATTTGTCATTCCTCTATTTTATTCAGTCAGAGCAAGGATTATGACTCATGCCCTTCTACGGACCAAAAAAGGACAAATCTGTGCATGGACAGTGGTTTTAAGAAACATTACATGTGGCATGTATTTACATTATCATGTGCATTCACACTGTAACAACAGTAAACAGGACTGGCAGAAACAGGTCAAATACGCGGCAGCCCAATGGTTAGACCTAATGTTATTTACGCTCATTCAAATAGGCAGTTGAACTGCACTCTGACTGCTTGGCAATTGCTTCTTTTTGAATTACCATTAAAAGGCCAGGAGAATTAGATGCATCATAATAAGAACTGAATGTTAAATGCAAGACTCTCAAGATATTATTAAAAAAAAATCCTGTATACACAGGATCTTAAGTATTAAAATCGCCAAGAAAATCTGGTTTGCAAAACAGTCTTTTATTGTATCCGTGCCACACATACTAGTGAAAAATAACACTCCTAAAAAAGGAAAAGAAAAAGAATGCTTTCCACAACATTTCTTTTAAATAAAACTTCAAGTACTCTTACATTAGTACAAAAAAAATTCTGATCTATCTGCCCCAACAGGCCACCACAACACACAGTAGATAAAACACAGTGGTTACAAATGTCTTTGTTATTTCTGTGGCAAGGCAAATGGAGGGAAATGTTTCTATGAAAAAAATACTGTGTGCGTAGGAAAGTGTCACAATTTTATTCCACATGGATACAAATGATTATACTTGAATTTGAGGCCGTGGTGGCTTGAAATTATATAACAAAATAGAAAAATGGAAAACTAATATCCCCTACACCCTGTTTTAAAGGCAGGCACTACCAAGATTAAGGAGACTCCACAGTGTTGGTAGAGGATAATTACTGTACAAGCCGTATAGCTATAATTACCTTAAGACTAAAATAAAATGCTACCGTCCTCCTAAGGCATAAACAATAATGTCTGCAAACAATATGTACACATCATACATATTTAAAACAAGACTTAATATAAACAATAATGAACAGTATATACATGTCTCAGTTTTTCTTCACTGTCTTGAAATACAATTTAACTACACAAGTGATGCAGCAACATATATATAAATGTACTTGTAACTCTACAGTAAAGTTTAATTTTTAGTGCTTTTACAGCACATCAGTGTAAACAGTTTTACTTGGCTTTGTTTTATATTTTAAAACATTCCTTGTTGTATTTTCAAGATTTAAAGCAATTTTCTAATTCTTCCTTTTCACAGAAAACGAAGATTCTGAATGCTGTATAATCATAAATAATTCATAAAATTAAATACATTCACTAAAAAATAAACTACAAAGTAAAAAAATGAAAAATAGATATTTATTGAAAGGGAAAAGAGAACCATTTCCCCGAGTAGAGCTCTGGTGGTTGAATATTCAGTGCGTCTTGATATATTTTAAATTGCTATTGCACTATAAACACCCCTTTCTTTGAAATTCTTTGGGTGTGCTTCCCTGTTCTACCTAAATTAGTTTGTTAAAACACACAAACCAATACCCAAGGGGCCATGGTTGCTGTAGGAGTGAAGCCTTTAGAACTAGTATCACAACTCTGTGATATTTTAAAGGAAAAAAACAGTCATTAGTTATGCATGTGCCTTGCACTTTCATGTAAATACAGTTCACATTGCTGGTCTTATCAGTCCTCATTTAATGAAAAAAAAAAAAAAAAGAAAGAAAAAAAAGACAAAAAAGAGTTCTGGTAACTTCAGCTCACTTTGAAAATCTCTGTCCATTTTTTTTCAAAATACTTCCTCATGTTGTGGCCAGCCCTGCCTATGTCAGAATCATCTTCATTAAAGGTTTCACAGTTGTCAAAAACAAGCCTGACATCTAGCGAAAATGCTTCAAGATTAGGGTACCTGAAAGAAGAAAAAGGTGAATGATTTTTGGAACATGGAGAATCAAAGGGGAAAAAACACTTCAACTACATGAGAAAGAACTACCTTAACATCAGCAGTGAATTTGCAACCAGCCACAGAATATTCAATGAATGCTCTAAATGTTAATTATACTTTTAATTTTTTAATTCTAATGTAAATATTAACAACAATATGAAGGAAATACTCTCTCATCATTGTATTTGTTATTATCCTCAAAAACTCTGTAAGGTAGAATTTCAAGCCCATACTGGAAAACAAACCTTTTTAAAATTAACTTCCCCCTTCCCTTCAATAGCTTTCTAGTGAAAGTGCTATGGCTATTTTCCATTTATTCTTGGGCTCAAGTCCTTTCAAAGTAAGCGTTGAGTACAGCTGTATTCACCTAGAAGAGGAACAACCAGGTTCAAGCAAAGGCTGCCCAGACCAATCCTGTAATATTGTCTTCGTTATTCTTTTTATTATCCTGAACATACATGGCCCAAATAGTGTTCCAATATTCATAGGAATTATTAAAAAGACAGTGAAAGTTACAAGTCTACAGATACCAATGAGCATGTGTGGAGCATTTAAATCTCAGATTCGAGGGAGAAAAAGCCTAAAGAGGCAAAACAGCCCCTTGTGTTACCCTAGGAAACTTGCTTTATGTGGGGCTGACAGACGCTGAAGAGGGTCAATCCTTACGGATGACAAAATTTTCTTTGGTGGTGGGGAGTCATTAGAGCACAGGGATGTAAAAAGGAGGGAAGGGGAACTGAGGAATATAGTGTCTTTTTCTTTTTTAAGAAGTTGTGCAGTCTGATTCTAGGACTATAAAATGATTAACCACCATTACTGGAATGTTACCTGGCTTCCCGCAACAGGGGTACCAACTCACTCCACAGCTACGTTATTTACAGGGACTCCATTAGCTTAAAGCCCACACAGTTGGTTCTTGCTTACGTGTAACACCACTAAGATGTCTCAATGAGAAAAGATGAGGGGAAAAAGTTTTTCCTGTTGATTTTGTGCATTTGACCTGGCAATTTTATTGTTTTTCAGCCAGTTCCACAGGTTCTCCCACCTGACATGCTATTTCACTTAGATATGGCAAAGACAGAAGTACACAGTTAAGAATTTTTATTTTGACTGTAAAAGTAATCAGAGGTGCCAGAGCAGGCAGATCAAAAGTTTAACTAATTTTAAAAAATGTACTGTATTTCAATGTTTAAATATTTTTAAAATGTAAAGTAAAATTTACTATAGGTTTACTTACTGTCCACTACTTAGCTTGTCTCTAATGGTGGAAAAGTCCATAGGTTTTTTAATAACTTTCTTATAACCAGGAACAAGTTTCAAGTTTACAGGAAGTAAGAAAGGCCAGGCATCTTCATGAGTTTCCAATTCTGAGAGAATCATGCTGAATAAAATAAGGTTTTAGATAAATATTTTTAAGCTGTTCATATATTCACAGAGGTTTTTCACCGTTCCCTAAATTCATCATGTACTGCCAACGTATTCACTTTATAAAAGGAAAGCCCTGTGCAAGGCTGAGAACATCATCAATAAAGACCGAAGTCTTAACGCTATTTTAAATACTCAGTTAAGTTCTCTCCAGGCAAACTATGTAAGATGCAATTCTAGTGATCACAATTCTAAAAGAAAAACATGGCCCTGCAACTTCAATACTTCGAACCTCAATGTAAACCATTTGCAAACCAGTAAAACGGGTGCTAATACTGGCTTTCTAAAACTGTGACGAGGCTAAACCATGTCACTTTTGACTGACCAGCAGTACTACAAAAGAAGACGCATTCCTATTACCATCTCCTCCTCTGTAATGCAACGCCTTTCAGACCTAGTGGATAAACATCTTTGCTATACTTGAGAAAGCTGTCAGTACCACTGCTATCAGGGTTCTTTCTTCCCATTCTTGGAAGCGCATGTAGGAGTAGATTTTACAGACCACATTCTAACATTAGGTACTTTCCTCTTGGGCTTCATTACCAAGTACAGCAGTTACTCCCAGCAAGCACACATTAAATCCTTTATATATATATATATATATATATATACACTCAAATTATTACAACCTGTATGGGATACATGCCAAAGAATAGGGTTCTTTTGCCCCAAAACACAGATAAAAAGAATCAGGTACTACTTGTTTCAACACCACTTACCCAAGTTTAGAATTTGTCACTTTACCTGCATATAGCCAGGTCCTTGGAGTCATCTCTTTTAGGTTTCTTAATAGCAGTGAAATTTTCTTGCTTTAATTGGCTTACAGAAACATTTTCATCCATTTTTCTTTTTTTAGGGTCTGTTTTTCCTCTTTTTAAGGAGGCGCTTGTAGTTGCAGAGTCTTCATCCTCTGTATCTCCTGCTAATTTCTTGCTTCTCTTTTGTTCATTACTTTTTTTCCCTTTGATTTGAAGTTTTTTTATTTTTAGAGTTTGACCACTTGCCTACAATAGAGAGAACTGAAATAAGCAATAACCAAGAAATTACAGAAACCTCTGTTATTATTGATAGACAGCAATGAAGATCAGAAAAACAGAAGCACCAAAACAATTGAAATATTTAATATCAGAGATTATTCACTTTTTGCTCTTCTCTAAAGGCAAGTAAGGCTGTAGAAATTCCTGTTACCAGTGATTTAGGTTCTCAACTTGTGACAATATAAAAGCACCTGACTTCAGATTAGTAAAACAGTACCTCCCAACAAACCAGGCTGGCATAGTTTTAGACAAATATTTGTCTGTTCCTAAAAGATTGATATAACCACAGCTGGAATAGCATATTCATTTTCAAGCAACCATATTATTTGCAAGATATGGAAAACTGGAAAAGAGTTTTTAAAGAGTCAGGGATGGGATCAACTGATTTAAAGATTAAAAGCTAGATAAGAAAGATATAGATAGCTTGGCTACAAGACAACTACAGGAGAACATAAAAGGAGTATGACAATACAAGAATGCTACAAACGAAGTGGGGAAAAAGGAACATTATTTAATACAGAACTATTTGTAGACAGTAAGATGAAACTACATTTAAGATGAAAAAAGTAAGTTGTTATGGGTACTGACAGCGGCATAGTATTTGAAGTCATTCAGATCATTAGAATAGGAACTTTGCGGAGTGTCAAGTCAAGCACATGATGCCATTGGAAAGACTCACCGACAGTCAAAGAATGAAAAGGTAGAAAACAGTTTTCATGAAGAGAGCCAGCATCAAAAGTACTAAACTCTGCCTGTGTTACTAAGACTACTTTAGATAGTTTGAACAATTTTTAACTGTAACATTTATATTTTATATTCTCCTATCAAAACACTATTTGGTTTTAAAGTTGTCTAAACCTGTATTTTTATAATGTACTTTTTCAGAGTTAAGAATATGCAGATTTTGCTACCTACTAGAAACCATTACTACGAAATTCCTTTATTTCACGAATGTCACAAATAACTTTCGTAAGCATTTGGCACTGATTGTAACTAGCATGGTGAAAAACATAGTCAGTTTGTACAAATCATGATGAATGAATGAATGCATGAATGTGGAAAAATGTATGTCGTGCACAGAATTCCTTTTGCTTAACACAGAACGCTAGAAAAGATTTGTAAATAATTGTACTCTCTTAATGCTACTCTGTATCATGACTGTGTTCTTGGTCCAAGGATAGACAAACAGTGAAGTACATCAGTTCACACAGCAATTGAAGAGGAACGTTGATTTTCAGCCATTTGGTTAAAAACACAATGTAAGGCAATGAGAACAGATCAACTCATCATCTAAGGCTTCACTCAGAATTAACATTCACAGAACATCTCAAAGTAGGTGGGACTGGCAGATGTTGATGTTTGTTTTTCTTGTTTTAGACAAAAAAAAAAATTAAAGTTGAGTTAAATTAGGATGGCATAGTTTATACCTAGTCGTCAACAAACTGTTTCAATGTTTTGCAGAATTTTGAATCAATATTCAGCATGTTTTAAAGTTCTGCTGGAATTTCACCCTAAATTTCTGGCACCTTTATATCTCCAGCTTTCAGCCAAATTTGGGACAGAAAAAAAAACCTAAGAAAAAACCACATTTTTCTGTTATTCTAAACCCTAAAGTAGTTATTGGGGGGGGGGACACACACACGCACACATCAAGAGAAGTGATGGGATCAGTTATAGCATGATATGGTAGTTTCTATCTTTATAACAAAGTAAGCTGTAATATAACCATGACAATGACAGATAAAGTTACAGCATGAGTTAACCCTTTATAAACTACTACACAATCTCAACAGTAATCTGTTTTTATTACTTCTGTTGCACATAATGGTTTAAAAACAATTTGTCTTCCTTATTACTTTGTGAAAGATGCACAGAAAAAAGGATCCCATTGACAACACCAGAGAAAATACAAAATTGAGTATTTACTGTAAAGGTACTTCTTCAGTTACAGTATTCACAGGTAACAGTAGAAAACATAGCTAACAAGTTTAGCAAAAAATGCATTTAATTTTAGGACTAACTAGGGATGGGAAAATTGTGGAGTTTTAAACAATACTAACTGCTAGTTCAGCCATTTGAATAGAACTATCCTAAAGTTCCATTTAGACTATTTTTCTTGGGAGGGGAAAAAAAACAAGCCTCACACAGGAAACATACATAGCCTCTCAAATGTACTGTGTATCAAAAAAGGAAAAACTAAAGCATGTTGTACAGAAATGACGAAAAATATTTACTAAGTATTTTCTCTGATTTTTCTTTTTAAACAGAATGTAAGACATTGGTCTGTCAACACTTAACAATGAAGCTCGAAAGACAAATACTGAAAAAATTCTAGAAGAGGAATAAAAAACTATGGTACTGAATCACCAAGAAAATTCTGTACCTACTTACATTTAAAAAATAGTTTAAAACAAATAAAACTGTAGCCTTTAGTACCACTAAAATCCAAGTTAAATAAAACTATTAATCTCATTAATGGCAGTCCAACCTAAAACATACAGACCATTATTTTCATTAGAACACACCGGTAGACCTGTAATTCTACCATCTATAAAAAGGTCACTATAAGTCACTTCACCTTTAT
Source organism: Mycteria americana (assembly GCF_035582795.1). Taxonomy (NCBI): domain Eukaryota; kingdom Metazoa; phylum Chordata; class Aves; order Ciconiiformes; family Ciconiidae; genus Mycteria; species Mycteria americana. Next base: position 44,664,198 of record NC_134373.1, read on the forward strand.
GTTTAGTATTACCTTTGCTATGCAGGCAGGACAAAACCAGTCACCATCCGGTATGGTAGTGATCTTGGGTCTGTGGCAGTACGTATGACAGCCTTTATCACAACCGTCACAAAGGAGCAGCAGTTCCTCATTATCTCCCTTTCGACAAATTTGGCAGTACTATAATACATGAAAAATGGCTTTAATTCAATTTTTAAAATTTGAAACACAGAAATGGTACCTAAATTACCCTTCCCCTCCAAACACACAAATTCATTCTCAAAATTATTTTCCTTCTATTTTACCACAATCAGAGTCTACTAATGATCACATTTGTAAAAGAATATATGCAGTATGTCAAGAACTAATCTAAAGGCTACATTTGGGAACACATTTGAAAAGCAATTCATTATAAGATAGGTGTCCTACAGCACACAAAACTATGAATACTTGTTATATTTCATTAATGTCCATGAGAAGTCAAGGTATCTTATACCCATCAAAATCACTTGGCCCACGCATACTGTCTCAGGACTCTTCTCTTCATTGATGCCCATACTGCATATATAAGTTGCTATTTCATAAAAATAATTTATATTTACGATAGTATTTTAAAATACTAATCAGTACGGATCTAAAGGCCACAATGAACAAATTCAGTAAGGCAAAACAAATGATCCTAGCACTTCCTAAAATTCACACTAACTTAAAAATATCTAATGTATTGTCAATTTTCTTACACATATTGTGTGATTTTGATACTCTTCTATATCTGGACTTCTTTTTCAGGAACTTAAAGATCTCCACATGTTTTCACCAAATACTTACATTTACTGCGTAATTAAATGCATAGAACATTTCAATCAAATTGAGAATGACACTATACTTTTTTCTGGATAATAAATTACTACACCTTCAAACATTCAAATGCCTTTTCAGGTGCTCCTACTAAATTCATAAACTTTTTGCTCTAAAGATACAGCTTTAACCTTACAGCTATATAAACTCAAAAGGTACAGCCTTACACTATAGCTTTTAAGTCATCCTTTAATTGTCCAGATGTAATTAGAATCTGTATAGGACTGGCAGTAAATAAAAAATTAGGGAAAAGACCACTAATGGAAGAATCACTTTTGCCACCCACTACATAGCACTGCCCATACTTAATCACATCATAATCACTACTGTAGTCAATTTTTGTTTTGTAGTAAAAGTTTTGTTTTCAGAAATTTGAGGTTCAAAGGTCCATGCAAATTTTGACACATGCATTTTGCATGCCTTCTTTGTATATGCAGTTAACACAGATCTACTTGTTATGTGTAGAAGGAAACGGGTATTTCAGCCTCTTTGCTCACACCCTTGCCCAATTTGTTATGTTCAATTGTGAGAAGCGTGCATGCAAAGAAGCCACACATTTGGAGCATCTCAACTTTCTGAAAAATGAAGTCCTTAACTGGGATATGTGATGTTGAACCTCCATAAAGCTTATGTCACGGATGAGATCAGAAATATTCCATCAGATAGAGTATCTTCCATCAGATGGAGCCAGAAATGACTCTTTTTTACCGAAATGTTAACAACAAAGAGTAACGACCATCTTAAATAAAGCAACCAGTTACAGGGTTTTATCTTAGAAAGTTCAGGATGCTGAATTTGGCAAGAAAGGGTCAATCTTTTCCATTAGGCTTATATTTATCTGTGCACAACATACAGTTTAACTGTATTAAGTTTTACACGCAGTAATAAGAAATGCGTTATTAACCATGGTATCTTAAAATGCCTAAAGTGGGAAAATAAGATATAGCAAAAATAGTTTAGTTACAGTATTATTTTTTTTTTAAAATTAAAAACACTTACAACTTTCATAATAGATTTTTCCCATGCTATTGATTTCTGTAACTGCTGAATGCACAGAGCTACCTGTGCAGCACTGCGCGCTTCTGACAATGCCCTTCTCCATACCCTTAGCCCTGGAGCAATATCCTCTTCAGTTCTGCATTGAAATACAGAGAAATTAAGTAGGTCACATCCGTGTTTGCTTATGTGTAAACGTGGAACAATCATTATCACATTGAAAGCCAAGCAATGACAAAACGTACACAGCCAATAAGTATAAGGTTTAAGCAACTAAATTTCATGTAGTGCACAGACTGTGGCTACGTGCCTCAAAGCTTAGTCACAACCAGTTAAATGTAAGATAACTTTGCAAGATTATCAACAAACGTAACAAAAAATATCTTTACAAAGCACCATGCAGAATAACATGATCCATTCGGATCACAGACATACAAGAAAGTACATAGATAACAGGCAATAAGAAAATAGGCTCCAATTAGCAAAGAAGCACAATAATTTTTCAAGTTAATCTCAATAACCTACCCGTCACCATCACCACTAATGGATGGTGCAGGAGCAGGGACAGTAACTGTGCCCACATTATCCAGTTTGATCTGAATGGTGGTACTTAAGGGGCTCTTCAGATACCTTCGCTCTATGTTCCGCTCCAAGTCAGCAAGTCTGGTTACAGCTATATCTAGAGGGTTGTCACTCTTCCGCTCTAGAGAGCTGGTATTGCCTTCTCCGCCTCCAGCACAATCTCCATCGTGCTTCTTGTGCAATCTAGTAATTGACTTATGTTCACGATATACCAAGTCGTCTCTCTCTGATGCAGGTTCAGGACACAGCCAACCCTATGTTAATAGAAAGGTTTGTGCATTTATTGGTTGCTGTTAACTTAGTATGTAAACAGAGGAACTGTTTTATGGAATCAAACTAAGTAACTGAAGCGCTGTTTCCAGTAGATCTTGGTTACTTGTAATCCATCTGTAGAGACAGTTTCCAAAATACCCAGAGAACCAAAATAATTAATCAAAAAAAATACAAGCATTACCAGACTTTCTGAAGGGACCTTTCTGCAACAGTCTGCATTCTTATCTCCTTTTGAAGTATCCTGTTCTATTGGTCGAAACATCAAAACAGGCCTATCTGTCCAACAGGCTCAGGAGACAGTATCAGCTGGTCACACAGAAATAACATCCACCCCTAGAACAAACTAGATCCCAAATACTACATCTGTACTATAACCAAACATGTGCAATTTGATATCCTTACACCCGCCTTGGAAAAATTCCAAATTGTAATGACAGCCAGTGAATTCTTAACTCTTTCACACTCACAACCATCACATGTTCTCCATGACACTACAATACTCAAGCAAAGTATTATGACTGACTTGTAGGCTTTTCTGAAAGCATTAACAGCAACCATCACCCAAACTAGGCAGAACTGTGGCAAAACCCACTACAATTAAGCAGTCTATATGCAATAAAATCTTTGCATTCATAGAAGGTTAACAAAACGTGCAGGGAACTGCACACTGTACAAGAACACTCTCCAGGAGCTACCATTCTGAGCATCTTCAGCTGAAGATTTAATTGCAATAAAATGTTTCAAACACAAATATCCATGATACTGCTGCAGTGGATTTGTTTTACTTGCAGACAATTAGAGATGGAATAAGAAGGCACTTACCAACAGCAAAAGGACTGCTACTATCTACTTTAAATTCTTACCACTTATTTTAAAGAGACATTTTACTAAGAATTAGTTTTACCTTAACTTGTAAACTAGCTGATGCAACTCTCCTCTCTAGATCTTCCACCTGCTGAAGAATAGCAAGATCCATCTCCATTGCTTGTTCTTCTACTGACCAGTTTTCCACAACATCTTGAGTTACCTGGTTATCTTCATTTTCATTGATATCAATAATTGCAACTGTATTTGAGAATCACATTTTTATTATTTTAATCAGTATTATAACTTCTCTGAGTAAAGTCAAGCTGATTTACCTGTCACTCCAGTCAAATGTTGAAGAACTGTTGTAAAAGCGTACTACTCTTAAGATAGCCAACATGGACAAAAAATTCTGTAGGTTTTCAAACTTGCAATTTAAAGGCAAGAAGGGGAAGGAGAAGCTGAGCTAGAGCGTTACAGAGATGGAAAGAGCTTAAAAAGGTTACCAACACTTATGCCAGTAGAGCAATTTATATTAAATGGGATTTCTCCAATCCTGTAACTTTCCAGAACAAGGCTGGTGAAAAGGCAGCTACAGACAATGAGACCTTTACCTTTTTTCTCCAGCCGCTACTCTATCCCTGTATCTAAACACATCTCAAAGAGCTCTATGCCAGTCATCTTATGCCCCAACACCATGCGTAACATAAATATCAACTACATACCATCCTTATTTTTGATGCAGGCCAGAGTGATATAATCCATATGTTTCTGTATTTGCTTTTGTAAGGCCTTTTCTCTTATTCCCCTGAGATGCAGCACTTTAAGCAAAGATTTTAGGTCCTCTGGATCAGTAATCCTCCACCACCCATACTGCATTTCTAAATCAAGACAAACATATAAACACTTTGCAGTCATTTTTTATGTGATCACACACAATCAGATTAGAGAAATCATCTAGCCTAATTCCACAGGCAAATTATAAAAAAAGATAAATTGTAACATTGTCGTGGCACTGTAGAAATTATCCTTCACATATTCCATCTTACTGTTGTATTATACTTACCTTCTGGTATGGGTTTTGGGTTAGGATGATCTACTGGCTTGGCTACTTCAACTGCTGTAGAAGGGGCAGAAGCTATTTTTTCAGTCTGTAGTGCTGGTGATTCACTTTTACTTGCAGGAACACTAGATGCCAAGAATGAGTTACCATTCATTTCTGATAATCCCAACCCTGATCCAAGAGCAGGTAAAGGAGATGAAAATGGAACATTCGAAGTAAGAACTCCTGTAGGCCAGCCACAAAACTGAAGTCCCATTATAGGTAGTCCACTCTTCATCTGCCACACAGAATATATTGTTAACACAATCACAACTACCATTATTAGTTATTACCAAGAAACCTGAATTATGATTAGGATGCTATTTGTCAAACAACAGTCAAAACAAAGAAGGCCGTTAGCCAGTACTTTGATTAGTTTAAGAGAAACTAACGCGTAATACTCCTTATTAGGGCCCTGTTAATGCTTAAAAAAATAATAGCTTTTTAAAGGGAGGGTGTTGTGTGTCACATTTCTGAAAACTAGTTTTTATTGATTTATTTGCTTTTCACTTAATACCAGTGGCCAACTTCCTAAAAGCCAAATTAAATTACTGAAATACACGTACAAAATACCATACATTGGCTTACCTAATTTTACTTATCTTAATCTTTTTTATCAAAAAACTTCTAGTATTATAAACCATCTGTAACATGGAATTAGTTATTAACATTTAGAAACAGAAAAAAAATAAAGAAGATATAATGATAGCATGTCTGTGAAACAATTTGTCTAAACAGAAATTCTGCCCAAATAAGCACAGCAAATTCAGACTATTCAAAAACTCATTTATTTACCTGCAGTGGTGACAATGCAAAAGGACTTAATCCCATTGGACTCTGTGCAGAGGTTGAGCCCAGAAGAGGTGATGGAACAGGTGAAGGTGACTTTGATGGTGGATGTGATTGAGGAGTAAGTGAAGTTGTAGTAGCTGGTGTATCTATATGGGTAACTGACATGTCATCACAGGGTATTCTCGGTAAAAGGCTGAACCACTGTCTGCTCTTTTCAGTAAGAGTCTTTAACAACTGATCGTTTGGAATTAGTGGAGAATTGTAAAACTTTCCTGTCCCACTTGCATTAGGACTGAAAAGATTAGAATCAGACTTCTCGATGGTGCTTTGTGATACAGTGGGCTGAAGACTGCAGAGAGAGTTTTTTGAGTTATTTGGATAAGATAACGTGCAGCCATTTGCTGCGCTGCCATTAGGTTTTGGGGACATAATGTCAGATTCAGGCGGCATTTTTGCAACCTCTAACAGTTTGCTTAGTTTTGAAAATGACCCAGGCTTTTGTAAAAACAAATTAGTGTTGTCCTTTTCTTTCAGATCTTCCTTTTGCTCACAGTGAGTTGTATTTAAACAGTGTAATTTTTCTTCTGTCTCAAATGCTTCTTCTTTGATATGCATGCTTTCTACCTTTTTTAACTTCTCTTTTTCTTTTGCCATTTCTTCTAGGCCTAAAAATGTACAAGAAACACAGATGAAATATAATAGACCAACTCATTTCGACCATTTTTATCATCATCATTGTTAAATAAAAAATTACTTCATTTTTGGCTCAACACATGCTAGATGGCAATGTCTGGTTTGGTTTTTTTTTCTTTTTTCTTTTTTTTTAAAAGTGAAATCACTTCTCACTTCAAAGAACACTTTGCAGAAGGAAACAAGGTTCAAGGCACACACAGATTTAAACCCTGCTGAACACCTGGAGGAAAAATAACCTCAATGTAGTTAACATAGCTATAGTATTCTCCCATAAGATGCATATATGTCTGAAGCAGTTTGCCAAGTGCAAAGTCTTTGAAAGGGACAAATTTTTGGCAGCTTTCTTTTTGCAAGACTCTCCATGCTTTATCAAAAAACTCCTCTGTTTATATCAAGAGGGTACAATGTTTATAGCCTTAGAGCTTATTTTTGCAAAAGACCATTTCATTAAACTCACAGCCAACTACGAAAAGGAGGACCAAAATTCCTGTTGTGAAATCAAATATTCCGCAAATATTGAAACACAAAATTAAATATTTTACCTCTTTCAATAAAAGTCATTAACAACTTTGACTGTGAAACAATGTCAACATTCTTGAAAGTTTAAAACTCTTTCAAGAGCCACCCGACATGACAACTGGGACTCTACACACAGATAAGCAGACAGATGCGATCAGACAGCATAATGTCTAAGCAACTTAAAGTACAACAAGCAGACGTTGATTGCAAAAGCCAGTTTCTTCAAACATATGAGGTGTGAAAGATCTATCTTATGAAAAGGAAAAACAATTTTCTGTCATCTTTGCTCTCCTAGTCTTTCTTAACCATTTCTCTTCGACCCTTATATTGACGTATCAACTTAGACTAAAAGTCTTAACAAGTGTAAAATGGGATAGAAAAATGTCAGGAAAAGGGGAAGGAGGTAGAAAATCCAACATTTCAACTTCTTAAATTATTTTTGTCAGATACTGCAATTGCAAATAAACAAAGGTCCTGCTTATGGCTTATGGCCAGAACATCCACAAAAGTTTACTTGCTCGTTCTGGAAAAATCATAATTTCTACAAAGCTAATTCATTAAAGAAAAGAATATCCCCTCCCATTAAAACTTCAAAATGTGTCCATGGTTATGGTGTCTGTCAAGACATAAACTATTTGAGTATCAGCATAAGAACCAAAATGACTACATGAAGAGGGAAGAAGAAGTATTTTTTAAATGGACAGATCATTCAACAGTTCATGTCTCACATTTCCAATGTTTAGATAAAGGAATTAGGAGTGGATAAACTGTAGAATTTATTGAAACAGGGCACACTAAGAGCTGAGGGAAAGAGGGAGTAGTTGAGAACTTAACATGATGTCCATTTTGCTATTCAGGGAGATTAAACTTCCATTAAGACAAAAAATATTAAAAAAAAATGGGTCTGCCCTACAGTTCTTGGCTAACGCTTTTGTGTGGTTTTTTGTTTGTTTTTACTACCTCAAGACAGGTAGGTGTATTCCAATTATTTTCTTTGTGTACAGTTTCCGAAGCATTTGGGCATTCATTTGGTTAAAATATAATAAATAAAATACAGTGAACAAAAGGAATGCAAGCAGTACCGCATATGACAGTTTACCTTCTGTAACCAGCTACACTCATGTGCAAAACAGTTCCTAACACACAGCATAAAATAATGCAGAACAGGCGACACAGAAAAATTATTTTTTCACAGAATCACAGAATCGTATAGGTTGGAAAAGACCTTTAAGATCATCGAGTCCAACCATAAACCTAACACTACCAAGACCACCACTACACCATGTCTCTAAGCACCTCATCCAAACGTCCTTTAAATACCTCCAGGGATGGCGACTCAACCACTTCCCTGGGCAGCCTGTTCCAATGCTTGATAACCCTTTCAGTGAAGAAAAATTTCCTAATATCCAGTCTAAACCTCCCCTGGCTCAACTTGAGGCCATTTCCTCTTGTCCTATCACTTGTTACCTGGGAGAAGAGACCGACCCCCACCTCGCTACAACCTCCTTTCAGGTAGTTGTAGAGAGCAATAAGGTCTCCCCTCAAGCCTCCACTTCTCCAGGCTGAACAACCCCAGGTCCCTCAGCCGCTCCTCATAAGACTTCTGCTCCAGACCCTTCACCAGCTTTGTTGCCCTTCTCTGCACACGCTCCAGCACCTCAATGTCCCTCTTGTAGTGGGGGGCCCAAAACTGAACACAGTATTCCAGGCGCAGCCTCACCAGTGCCGAGCACAGGGGCACGATCACTTCCCTAGTCCTGCTGGCCACGCTATTTTTGATACAAGCCAGGATGCCATTGGCTTTCTTGGCCGCCTGGGCACACTGCTGGCTCATATTCAGGCGGCTGTTGACCAACACCCCCAGGTCCTTCTCTGCCAGGCAGCTTTCCAGCCACTCTTCCCCAAGCCTGTAGTGTTGCATGGGGTTGCTGTGGCCCAAGTGCAGGACCTTGCACTTGGCCTTGTTAAACCTCATACAATTGACCTCGGCCCATCGATCCAGCCTGTCTAGGTCCCTCTGCAGAGCCTTCCTCCCCTCCAGCAGATTAACACTCCCACACAACTTGGTGTCATCTGCAAACTTACTGAGAGTGCACTCGATCCCTTTGTCCAGATCATTGATAAAGATGTTAAACAGAACTGGCCCCAACACAGAGCCCTGGGGAACACTGCTTGTGACCGGCCGCCAACTGGAGTAAACTCCATTCACCACCACTCTTTGGGCCCGGCCGTCCAGCCAGTTCTCTACCCAGTGAAGAGTACGCCCGTCCAAGCCATGAGCAGCCAGTTTCTCCAGGAGAATGCTGTGGGAAACCGTGTCAAAGGCTTTACTGAAGTCTAGATAGACAACATCCACAGCCTTTCCCTCATCCACTAGGCGGGTCACCTTGTCATAGAAGGAGATCAGGTTGGTCAAGCAGGACCTGCCTTTCCTGAACCCATGCTGGCTGGGCGTGATCCCTTGGTTATTCTCTACATGCCGTGTGATAGCACTCAGGATGATCTGCTCCATCAGCTTCCCCGGCACCGAGGTCAGGCTGACAGGCCTGTAGTTCCCCGGGTCCTCCTTCCGGCCCTTCTTGAAGATGGGCGTCACATTAGCTGATCTCCAGTCAGCAGGGACCTCCCCAGTTAGCCAGGACTGCTGGTAAATGATGGAAAGGGGCTTGGTGAGCTCTTCTGCCAGCTCCTTCAGTACTCTCGGGTGGATGTCCATCAGGCCCCATAGACTTGTGAGTGTCTAAGTGGTGCAGCAGGTCACTCACCATTTCCCCCTGGATTATGGGTGCTCCAGTCTGGTCCCCATCCCTATCTTCCAACTCCAGGGGCTGGGTACCCAGAGAACAGTCGGCCCTGCTATTAAAGACTGAGGCAAAGAAGGCATTAAGTACCTCAGCCTTTTCCTCATCCTTGGTCACTGTGTTCCCTCCCCCGTCTACTAGGGGCTGGAGATTCTCCTTATCTCTCCTTTTGCTGCTAATGTATTTGAAGAAGTGTTTTTTGTTGTCTTTTACAGCAGCAGCCAGACTGAGCTCTAGCTCAGCTTTGGCCCTTCTAATTTTCTCCCTGCACAGCCTTGCTACACCTTTGTAGTCCTCCTGAGCTGCCCGCCCCTTCTTCCAGAGGTCGTAGACTCTCCTCTTTTTCCTGAGTTCGAGCCAGAGCTCTCTGTCAGCCAGGTCGGTCTTCTTCCCTGCTGGCTCGTCTTCCGGCACCTGGGGACAGCCCGCTCTTGTGCCTTTAGGACTTCCTCCTTAAAGAATGTCCAGCCTTCCTGGACTCCTTTGCCCATTAGGGCTGCCTCCCAGGGGACTCTCTCGACCAGTCTCCTAAACAGGCCGATGTCCGCCCTCCGGAAGTCTAAGGTGGCAGTTTTGCTGACCCCCCTCGCCGCTTCTCCACGTATCAAAAACTCTATCATTTCGTGATCGCTCTGCCCAAGACAGCCTCCAACCATCACATGGCTCACAAGTCCTTCTCTGTTGGTGAACAAGAGGTCCAGCGGGGCACCTTCCCTCGTTGGCTTGCTCACCAGCTGTGTCAGGAAGTTATCTGCCACACGCTCCAGGAACCTCCTAGACTGTTTCCTCTCTGCTGTATTGTATTTCCAGCAGACATCTGGCAGGTTGAAGTCCCCCACAAGAACAAGGGCTAGCGATCGTGAGGCTTCACCCAGCTGCTTATAGAATAGTTCATCTGTCTCCTCATCCTGGTTGGGTGGTCTGTAACAGACTCCCACCACAATATCTGCCTTGTTGGCCTTCCCCCTGATTCTTACCCATAGACACTCCACCCTATCATCACCGTCATTAAGCTCTAAACTATCCAGACACTTCCTGACATATAGGGCTACCCCACCACCTCTCCTATCCCTCCTGAAGAGTTTATAGCCATCCATTTTTATGCTACCCATTTTAGAAAGATAACTTTAAGATCAAGATTAGATTTAGGAAAAGTTCTATGGCTTCTTTTTGGGGCCAAAACAGCGCTCAGATTTCATAACATGCTGTAATGTTAGTTATTTTAATTAAATAGCTCTCTAGAATGATGCAATTCTCATGAGATCATGCAGTTCTGATGTGTATCAGAGATTTGTTGGGGGGGGGGGAATTGTGAAAGTAAAGGGGTTTTGCTTCATCTGTATCAGAATTAGAAAGGATTTTTCTGTGACCGAAACGGAGGCTTATGTTTAAAACTTCTAATATCCACAAAAAGGTCAGATTAAGACATATTTTCTGCATCTATCCGATTTAAAGTGTGTGAAAAATTCAATCACAGTTAGTATACAACTGTCACAACCACAAAATTACATTTTAATTTTAGCAAAAATAACTTCAGCATTTGCTGGACTAGAAGAAAGATCAGTTAATAAAATACAGACTAAGTCGTATTGTTGATTAGAAAACACATTACTTCGCTGTGTGAAAATAATTTTCATATTTTTGCAGACATATATCAAATATTCAAGCACAGAATAGTTTGTGTATTAGCACAAAATATAACAACTGAAGATGAAAAGAATTTTTTTTTGCATTCTATGGTCATCCTAGTTTTCATATGCAGAGTTCACTGCCATAGGGAAATGTGAAATAGGTCAGAAAGAGCCAAAAAATATCGCATGTAGATAAATACAAATAAACATAACATATAGAACTATAACAACTGAAAACTGCCAAAGCATTAATCCTCATTTTTAAAGATATTAACTGATATTTCATAATTAGAAAGAGGGTATCAGAGAGCACCACATGAATACAGAGGTCTACTGACGGTAGCCTGTTTAGGCTCTGGTTGAAGATGAAGCCTTGCTGCACAAAATTATAGCCTACAGAGATGGGCAGTATGTCTTGGCATTACTCCTTTATGTTTCTTACCTTCACCACTTTCCATGCCTTCTACAAAAATACCACCACATTGGGGCAGAATCCAGTATCGACGCCTGTAACGATCTTGACCAAACATCATTGAACGCAAACAGTGCGAAGCTTCAAATAACTTCTTTCTGTACTGGCTCTGTTGCTGTTTTAAAAAAGGGAGAGCATTGTAATTCAACAGGGGAAAAGAATTCATTACAACAGAAAACATCTCCTGGCTGCCAGACTGAACAAAAGTTCAAGGGTCACATGAGGAGGCTCTCTTAGAGATTCTGTGTGTGTGTTATGTGACATTCTACTCACAATTGCTGCCTTGACGATTTCACTTACAGATTTTTCCCTTTAAAAACATCAATTCAAGCACTTCCTGGTTCAGCTTAAGTTTTATCAGTCTTCCTTTAAAAACACATTTTGCGATGGTAGGTCCTGTCTTTTTAACACTGACTCTCAGAGAACAATAGGATCAAAGATTTCATTGCACAAGAACAGCTGAAATCCTATCAATTATGCAATAACAGCAAATGGTAAACAGAGCACTGAAGACAGGTGATACTGCAGTTCCTGATGGGAAACTAATGAGATATTTTAACTGGTTCATAAAAGAATGAGAACAACAATGTCCAAAAATAAATTCTGTATTCAAACACAAACAGTCCTCTGAGGGGGGCCAACAAGAATTTCAGTTTATTTATTCAATTCTTGCTCTGCTAAATTGACACTGCTGGAAGTCAGGTGTAATTCTGGACTGCTAATTTATTGCAATTTGGAACATGAGAGAAACCAAGAGACAAAGTCTTAAACGACAAATTTTCTAATACGAAGAATAAAAACACGGCCCATAAGTACCCCTATTTACAGCATTCTATCTTTCTCATTTACATTTCTCTTCCTATTCCATTGTTTCTTCTTTCAAAACCTGAAGCAAAGACAGCTCTCTATTGGCTGGGAACACAGCTGCAGAAATTAGCCAACTGTAGGAGGGAATGAGAACTGCAATCATTTGTATAATGGGAAAGTCATTGCTTCTCGTACACAAAATTTATCATCACTTTCGAAGATCAACAAACAGAAGTATATCAATTGGGTCTGGATAAAAATTATATTACTTTTTATTCTGAGATGTGCAAATGTATTACCAACAGCTTTCTAACTGTCTTTTGAGTCATGTCCACTTAGTGCTGCTAGACTAAACTCACAATTCAGGCATCATGAACATTAGCATCATTCATATTTTCATGAAAAAAAAGCTGATCTTTATTTCAATTTATATTAAGTTGGAGCATTGAAAATGATGGTTAACATTCTTACTCATGACATGCAGAGATCAAATTTGTAGCATAACAAAGACAAATGACTTCTCACCTTTGTCAGTTTTTCAATCTGCTTCTCTAGTTCTTCAACACTTGCTATCTGGTCCCCATCATCCTATAATCACCAAATATACTGTCACGCCAAATTTATTTCAGGATAAAACCATACTACCATGTCTTACTAATATTACAGTAAAAAGATGTAACAGAAAATGAGAGGCAAATTCTAAGGCTAAAAAGTTCAAATTTTCTGCTTGTTCAATATACTTGACTAGGAACAACGTAACTGGAAAAAGATACATCTTGAATCTGTCCAAACCAACCCAGATGCATACGAAGGGGAATGCTCATGGCCAAATGTTCGCTGAAAACATTCTTTTACTAGAAGAAATAATTCAGTTTGTGCATGAACACATAAGACTATAGAATTTAATCTTAGTTTCTACGAAGCTTTTTGGATATTCAAATTAATTTCTAAGTGCTTTTCACACAGGAAATAATGGAATCCATCAAAATCTTACCAATCAGGCTTTGGTCAGTGCACACTTGCATTTTATTTCAATGTCTACCAGAAATTGTAGAGCTACTTTAAATTACAAGTTTGCTATAAAAGTTTCAGTGTTAATCTTGCTGATTTTTGTTTGTTTATTATTTTCTTAACTAATAAGTGACCTTTATTCTCCTCTATGATAAAACTACAGTTATGCTCATTTTCTAACAAAGCTGCAGTTCTCTGGATCTGGTATGACCTTTCAGAATTTCAGAGAAATTAAGACAAAGTCAATATAAGTAAGCTGGGGGGAGGGGGGGACGGGACGACACATGACACGGACAACAAGTTTTAACTTACTAGTTAATTGAGTTTCACTATACTTAAAATCCCCCACCTCATCCTCACAAACTTCTGCCTTCTTTCCTTTTTTATCTTCTTTGTCCTCTTCATCCTCATCATCCTCATCTGCTTGATCATCACTGTCGTCATCGTCATCATCATCGTAATCACTGTCCCCCCCCTTTCGCCTGCGTTTGCGGCCTGGTGTTGGTGCTTCCAAAGAGTGCTGCTCCTCTCCTACGTCACCACCTCCTGTAGCATCTCTTTTGCCAGTTTTCTTGGCATGAATGATTCTAAGCCTTGAAACACATGACAAGGGGGGAAATTATGGAGTATTTCTGTAGCATAAACATACCTTTCTTCCTATATGATTGAAAGTAAATCATACATTTTAGATTCAAATTAGCTCTTCTGTTCTAATATGACATTGTATTTTCTCAGTATTTATTACCATTAGTCAACAAGAAAAATTCAGGTTATAAAACCTCTTAAGCCTCTTATTCAGTTCTGAATAGAATTTCTGTTTCTTCCAGGTGAAGTTTATTGCATAACTTTAGAAGAAATGAAACACAGAAGGATTTTCAAAAGTCAGGAAACACAATTAGAACAAAGAACCATTTCAACTTCTTTACCTTTTGTTTTATGCATTTAAGAATATGATCATAAAATACCTGTGTCTGGGCGGGGGAAGGCAAAAATCCTCAGGTGGAAGTACGAAATTATTTACATTTGCATGGCAATAGCAAGGGTGGTTTAAAATATATTTTATTCCTTTTTTTTTTTCCCCAGATTTTTATGCATTTTTTAATTTATTATATATTATTTGACTTCAGTCCTTTGGCTGATCTTTTTATTCTAGGACGTACTTTCTCTCCTGAGAAATCTTAGCTACCTAAACTACTAGGAGATTACTCAATCAAACTCTCATTTTTCCTTTTATGAAAGAAAAGGGAAACTTACATACCAGTAATTATGGTTGTAGTAGACCTTCTTCTTCTATAAAAACCCTATAAGACAAGATTCCACACAGCAAAAATTATAGTTCCACCTATCAGGGAGCTAGCAGGCAAACATGCTGAATCACAGGAGGTATAAATAGCCAGGCCTAACCAGTCACTTATAATGCAGACCAAAAATGCAACTGACTTAGAAGAGATTCATAAACACGTGTAGAAAAGACAAAGATTTTTGTAAGAGATGATCGGAAGAAGGTAGGATGGGAAAAGTAGAACGGTAACGACAAACACAATTACCAGCACGTAATTTTTCCTTGTCGTACTTCTCTCTCTTCCCATCCTACAAAACAATATTCCATACAGCAAGTAGCTACAAGTATGATGAGTGTTGTAGAAGTACTGGCTTCTGGGCATACTGACAAATACAGCAGCCTTCTAAAATGCTGATAAACAAAGCCAGTACTCAACAGCACAGATTTAAATGAAGCTGTCACTGCTCAATTGGTAACAGCACTTTTTAAAAAGACCGCTAGCAAGAAATCATCAAGGGGACTTCTGTTTGCTTGAAAACAGTTGCGCTTTGGTTTTTTGGTGTGTGGGTTGTTTTTTGTCTTTTTGGGTGGTTCTGTTTTTTTGTTTTGTTTTGTTTTTTAATGCAGTGATTAATCCTCTGGAGAATTCAGAAAGTTTTACACTTTTATTTTTCCAATACAAATGGATTTCTAGCTATTTTAGGGATTTAAAATATTTTTTGTTAAAAAAAAATTTCTCAAGCCTTCCAGTGAATTTGGAAGCAAGTAACATTTTCAGGTCTGGTGCAAAAAGCATTAGTCTCATTGAGTATCAATACTACTCAGGCTTCCCCTGAGTTAAGATTTTTAGAAAAAAAAGTTCCTTTTTACAAGGATAACTTCAAACCATCAAGTCCTCTTCATCTGGACTAGAAATTCCTGCCTATACACAGGAATTAACTATCAAACAAAGCCACTAGTCAATGATTGGATTGACTGCTGCATGACTGGACAATTTTAGAGACAAATTAGACCAAGATAACCTTGAAGACAATTCAATAATAAAGGTGGCAGGTGGAAGTTCAATGGCCAGCAAACATGTCTTTCATATACCTAAAAGAAACTAGAAGAAGCAAAAAAGGCTACTTTTGCTGAAAGCAAAAATAGAGATATAATGCTGTCAAGCACTATAGGAAGCCTCCATGACACTACAAATTATAAGGATGGAAATGAATCAAAGATTCATTTAAAAGATTTAATAGCACCATAAGCATAAGAAGGCAGCAGTCTGTATCCAAAGTAGCGTAGACGCAGAAACCAATAAGAGCATAACTTAAAAAATGTTCAGATATTACAAGAGGTTGCAAAATTTTCCTGCTGCTACCTAGACATATGGCTCACTGAGAGAAGAAAACCTTCACTCAGAAAACTGTTCCAACTTCCTCACTTTCACATATATACCAAAACGATATCTGCAATTGTTGAGAGAATTATAAAGTCTGTTGGCCTATAAAAAGAGTGGGTGGCCCATCAGATAGTAAGATGTGTGACTTAAGCCTGCCCTAATCTAATCTGTAACGTTTACTACATCATAGAATGAAAATTCACCTTTTGACTTAATTTTCATGCCTTCCTCATAATTTTTGCACATAAATATTAAGTAGTAGCAAGGCAAAGAAATTCTAAACATTGCACTTCTACCGCACGTTTAACATACTTCAGCTTGGGTCTCAAAAAATGAAAGTTTCCCAAATCAGCATTACCTCCTCCTACCCAAACTCAGGGTGTAACTTCTCCCCCCATGTAACACTGCTTTTGTTATACCATCATCATTTACAGTTGAGATGGCCTCACTGAAAAGAAATTAACTTACAAGGAGTATGCCATAATACTGGCATGTTAAAAAGAACATTGTTGCAGTGAAAAACCTTGTTCTGCAGTATTTCAAGTCTTGTAAAGAAGCAGGTATTACCTAATCCTTCAGGTAGCTATGTTTCATTTTTATTGCCTTTTATATTGCTCAAGCTACAAAAGAGATGCCAAGGAGAAGACACATAATGGAAAAGGAGACACTGAGATTATGATTATCTAGTTAAAAAATAGCTTAATCATCTGAGGTGAGACATTATTCTGACTATAGTTGTGATACAGAAAGCACAAAGAAAGATGAATTGATTGTATGAGACAGGTGCGCCTTTACAAAAATGGTGATTAGTACCAAGATTCACATCTAAATATGTTAGAGAAGGAATTAGATGCAACCTCTCACTGACCAGCAGCCCAGCAGAAACAGTCCAGGCAGCTCAGAATTCAGTTTCCAACCATATATATTATATTTATTCAAGGAATTTTGTTCAGTATCTTGGGGGGGGGGGGGGGGGGGATTCCTATAGGCTTTTACACAATGATTCCTTTTTCCCACCTGGGATTTTAATGTTGATTTTTTTGTATCTTACAAACATAGGTTTTCTTTTTTTTTTTTTTCGCCCCCCCCCCCCCCCCTCCCCCGGCCCCAATATCCAGTTGAGCAGCTAATCTCATAAAAAGTGAGAGCGTAAGCACCAAAAAAAAAAAAAAAGAAAAAAAAAAGAAAAAAAAAAGAAAAAAAAAGAAAAAAAAAGAAAAAAAAAAGAAAAAAAAAAGAAAATCACTTAGTGAAAACATCTGATACAGGTAGAATCTTTTCTCATCCCACTTGGATATACTTCAAGACAGTCTGGACATAGCAGTATTAAGTTTTACCACAACAAACACTAGCACACCAGGCTGAGATGAAATAAACCTGTTCCTCAGCATCCATTATTCTACCACTATACACTTCCCACCCATGACGGGCTGTGTTGAGGGTCATGTAAAGGCCTGTATGCATATGAAAAGAGTACACATCCGTTGATCACATGGCGAGTAATCAAGAAACCAGATATTCCTACGCAAAACTGTTTGGGACTCGGATGCTTAAAAACTAGACTGAGCTTTGAAATGGATGGGGAAGATAACATGCATAAGAATGAAGTCTGGAAGCAGAAAAAAAGACCAAACAGAAGACTGAAATGGACAGATTTCTTTTCAGAGAAGCCCCAGAACAGTTCTAAGAGTTTATGAAAAACACCAACTGACATAAAGAAGAAAACATTGTTTAAAATTTATCAAATAAGGCTCTTCTAAAAAGCTTCTTAGAGTTCATCAGAAAAACAGTGGAAAATCCAAAGAGTTTGAACCAAAGATGAGGGAGATTAATCAAGTCCAGTGAATTCAAAGAAGAGGAAGAATGATGTTTCTGAGCACTCCCGTGATACTTACACTCAAAAATAGGGACAGCACTACTGGAACCTGAAATCCACACATGAGGGGAAAACACAAGAAACAGCGAAATGACTGTAGAAAGGAAGAGGGGCTTGGGACTTCAGGGTATTGGGCCCACTATTTGAAAGGGAAGAAAAGAGAGATCATGAGCAAAAAGGAGGATCCTACATCTACAAGTACTTACAGTTTGATGGAGGGAGAGAAAGACTAAGCAGTCCCTAAGGAGACAAGGACAGGTAAGGGTCCCATTTCACTAAGGGACAGTTGGCTACATCAGAACTTCAGAAACACTTTTTAAACTGTATCTCATAGAGGGGATACAGATGAAGACAGGAAAAGGTATTTGGATTGTCCTAAAAGATAAAATATATTAACCCTGTGCAGACTGGGATCTGCAGTATTAGTAGATAATTTCTTTTTATTGGTCTAATTTTTTCCTCTACCTCCCTCTTTGTCCTTCTTCTTTACTTCTTTCCTTCTTCCTTCTGAGATACATTAAAGGGAAAAAAGGGAGACACAAGATTAGAAATACAAGTACCTAAAGCAAGGACTAAGAAAGGATTCACCATTCCTAGTAAGAGGCAAAGATGACTAAGAAAAAAAAAGAACGCAGAGTCTGGCTTTGTATTTTTACCCCCTGTGATTCATTAACTTTATGCCTTCTAGCTTCCGGGCAGCTGGAGCCATTATGCTTGCTGTATGGAATTTTGTCTTGTAGAATGGGAGAACAGCAATTATGAAACTGACAACCCTTGAAAAGTTCCAATTTTGCCTTAAATATAAAAAATAACTCCAAGTTTGCATTCTACATATGATCCCTAGCTACAGGGAACAACGCAACATTGACAAATGGGAAACACTAAGATAACGTAACATAAATTAGCAAAATTCAATTGGTAATTGTTGTATGAAAATCATGTCTTCTTAAAACGCCTTTCAGAATGAACACTGGTAATTATGGTAGGTCCAAAGAAACTTTGATAATGTCAAAAGCGATTTGACAGCTCCTGTAACATTCCAATGAAAAAATTTTTTTACTTTCTTCCAAAGAATACAAAATGGACTTGACTTTGCTCCAATTTTGAGGGACACTAACCCTCTGAACTTAATGCATCTTTAGTAGACTGCAAAAGACTGGTGCTGCGCCATTCTAAATCCACATCCATGTTAATTAAGCAGTTCAGTTACTAACTTCTTGGTAAACCTGTAATTGCATCAGCCAATTTTGTCCTTAGAACCAATTGCCTATATAGCAGCATATCTGAGCAAATGCAAAAAAGCAATATATTGTAATATTTAAGGAAAAGAAACTTACTTCCGAAGTTTGCCTTCAACCATCCATTTGTCTCTCCTTAAGTTTGACATATAATCAATGTTTTTATCAATTTCACTGTCAAAGACAAAATACTCCATTAAATGTGAACTTACATATCTTTTTCTGACAGACACAGATATGTTGTCTCAACTAACTTGGAGAAATATTTAAAATTCAAAAAGAATAATTTTAAAGCTGGGAAATTCCAATACTAGGAATGCCAACGTAGCATACTGCTCTACCTATGTCACACAGTCTTTATTTACGTGATACTGCGTATCACGTAAGATTTCTTTGCATAAGAAGAATGTCATTCAAAGAATTTGACATTTCTTTCCATAGTTCGAATTCAATGTCAAGCCTCCAGATGCATTTGCCACAAAACATCTAGCCCTGCACTGAAAACAAAGTTATCAGTGGTACATCTATGGTATTCTAACTAGGACACACGTGACCTACAAACTAACGTTCACTTTTCACTGCAGAAATTGAAGAACCAAAAAAGTGTTTCAGTACAGTGACCATCTGCAAGCCCACTTCTGAGACATCCCAGCCTCAACAATTTAGCAGGTTATAGTTGTTTCTATGATGAAAATATAGAAACTCAACTTCTGAATGATCATTTCTACAAATCTGACTTAACAGTTGGTCATCCGCAATACGATAAACTTTCTTACTATGATGAATTTGGTTAATACACGTGAACTCTCTTACACAGTACATGCACAGCACTTGCACTGCCCACTCCTGCTATTTTCAGCTTTGGAAAAAACGAAGCATCTCTTTCATTCTTGCCTTACACAACCCTGATTCACTTTTGCAGCACTGTATACCAAAAGCAGCAGAATTCACCAGGAAACAAAACAGCACGCAATTAGGTGATAAAAGACTTCACCACAGCAAGTAAGTACACGGAGGTATAGGTATCCCAAAGACTGGCATTTCCTAAGTTTTTATTGCACATTGTTGGGTTTTAAAATGTTGTTTAACATAGGGGTTTTTTTTAATTATGAAATGCTATACAATACTGATCCAAATGAAGTACACACTTTCTTGAATTACTACCATGATAAATCAGGCTTGCCACCTCAGCTTACAACAACACCCTAGGTAAAGTATTTGGACAAAAGAGGTCTTAAAAAACAAAAGGAAAAAAGGGAAAACAGAAGAGTTGTGTAAGGCGCCTGCAGTACTTTAAATTATTCCCTAGAATACCTAGTATGTTTCTTAGGAATCAACCTCATCTTTTACTCCAAAAACACCTGGGAGAAATTTTGGTGCAAGCTTTGAAAACAAACTTACAGACCAAACATGGAGAAGTTCTACTCCTCCATTATATCAAAAGTACATAAAGGTAAGAAGCAGTAACATAGCAAATTTCAGCTTTCATTGTAAGAACAACAAGAATCCTTCTGTAACAGGACACAGTGTATACAGTATTTTTGAACTATAATATTTTATTTTTACAGACCTGTTTGGGAAAAATCTTACCTTACTACACTTTTGCTGCATGCTAACTCATTGACAAGAAAAGCAAGTACTGATGCTTTCTGAGCTGGAGTATGTGCCTGAAAAGCTTTTGTCTTCAAGCTCTCTGTCAGCTCAGTTTGCCCACAGTGAGCCTCCATGAATATCTGCAGAATCTCGGACACATTATCTCGATTGATACCAACATTCAGTAAGTGTTCCCCAAGAATAGTTTTAGCCTAAAAAGAATAAAGACATTTTGAACAATCACGTTTAAAAATATTATTTTCCTCTGTAGGCTATAATACTGTTTATAAAACAGTGGGGTGGGTTTGTTTGCATTTTTACATAAGGACTTTAATCAGGTTTCTTCTTTAAAACTATTCAAATGTAAAACTTGAATAGAGTAACAAATTAGAATGTCTTCACATCTAAGTTTTTAAGAGCAAAGGGAATATTAATATTAATGAAATAGGTTAAATGAAAAAAGACATGGTCCAACTGGAACTTGATGAATACTGTTTTGTACAATCATGCTATGTAGAATTCTAGAGGAGAAAAGAGCTATGTTGGCTTGAAAAAGAAGGATAGTAAGAAAGAGAATCATGAATGAATCAGAGTTTTGACGAAGTGACATAGAAAGCAGACTTTGGAGACAGAAACGGCAAGATTCACTGAGAGTATAACACAAGGATAAGAAGGGGGGGGGAGAAAGGAGTTAAAAGATGTGGCCACAGATGACAGTGCCCTACAAGAGGTCCAAATAAAAATGGGGGAGGGTAGAGAAAATGCCCAGAAATATATCACTTCTGGAAAATGGGAAGGCTGACAGGGCACAGAAAGTCTTTGAGTAACATTAGAATAGCGACACCAAAGAGAAGAATTAGGAAAGAGATGGAAATGGTAATCTAAATCAGAGAGGTGTCAAAGATGCATTAGGAAGAATGCATTCATAAATATAAAGTGTGTACTATGGATTTCCCGCCCCCCTCCCCCCCCTTTTTTTTTTACCTTGTATCCTGTAACAAGTCCTGGATCACAAACAACTGCAGAGACAAGCTTTACAAGCAAGTCTTGTACTTCTCCCATGCTGTCCCCTATGTTTAGCAAACCCTCCTGAAGAACGCTGAGGGAAGGGACATCCACATTCACATCAAAGCCAAGAACTTTACCAAAGTTACGCAGGAACTGCACTACCATGAGACAATCTGAAAATGTGCTTCCTTTGAGAACAAGGCCTGGGATGCGAGGTAACTCTGGCAAAGGCTGAAAAGGAAAGAAAAACAATGAAAGATTCAGTAGTATACTTCCAAAGAAAACTTTTTTAGTACTAGCTAGGGAAATTGGCTGATACTTCCATATGACCTACAGCATGACAATGCTAGAAGGTAAACGCTATAGAGAAGCTGCTCCCTGCATGCCATCCAGTAATTTAATTTAAAGCTGAAGCACATTTACCTTTTTACACATTATAGGAGGCAAGAGATTAATAAATACTTAACTTTTTTGGCAGGAGACGCTCTCAGGCTCTATTCTGAGCCAAAATACCATAAAAGGTGGTGTAAAAATATTTCGTGGACATAGGGAGGGGAATTCTCTGGAACAGAGAGGGCTTGAACCAGAGGTATGTCAAGTCCTGAAGGACAAGAACTAAGAACACAGAAGACTGGGAGAGTAATCTTTTTGAGTAACAGCTTAGAATAGCTGCACATATGAGAAAAGCTCTATCTAGTGCCTGTGTACTACTGAGGCATGACGCATATTCCTGCTGTAAAAATAACTCAGAATAATCGATTTTTTTTTGAAGCAATCGTGCAAGTGCTTTTTGGGAAGCAGGCCACTTTTAGACAAAATGCTTTTAATTAACTAAACATATGCTACTTTAGTGTTTGTAGTATCTTGTATTTGTATATATTTCAAATAGCTATCTAATTATCTAGACCAAAACTTGAATGCTTTGGGAGTGGCTGCAAGAAAAAAAGTTATTGTCACAATGGCAAAATACAGGAACAAGAAGCAAGAAAATAAGTTTACATTATTATGATTACCTTCTGGTCTGCTAAGCACATATCTTCATTAGGCTTCTTTAGCTCCTTTGCCATTTCTAATTCCAATCTTCGCTGTTCCAGTTTACGTTCTTTATTTAACCTTTTTTCATCGCGTTTCTCTTGCTTTAACCGCTCTTTTTCCTTAAATAGAATTAAAAGGGCAGAAAATAAAACCCACGTATTATACTTACAATGGAACAATCTAAGAATTTGAAAAGCACTACTTACACAATCTTAATAATTACCACAGCAATTAAGGAACCTGCATTCAAGTAAAGGGAAGGGGAAAACTACAGAAATAGAACAAAATCATCGAATTTGTGAGCAAATCTAAGATTCACTTTGTTTCTCTCCTGTCCACATGGAAATGGGTATTATATTTACACTGAAAGATTCTTTGGAGTACCATTTCAGAAAGATGACCGAGTGAAAATATGGTAAAGAACTGCCATACACGCAAGGCATCTGATCTTAAAGGCCCCACTTACACACTAATCCCATCAATATGCATCTCCTAAAGCAGAGACAACTCAAGGAAGCAGTAGCTGGGAAGACCTCTCTGGACAACACATGGTTTAAAAATTCCCATGATACATAAACTGGATATGAATAGCTTATAAAACACAACCAATCTTTTCAATACACACAGCTTCTGCCCTTGAATTACCATGCACTTAGCATGCAATCTGAAAATTGAACAGTCATTAATATCTCACTCTGTACAACAAGAACACAGGGATAATCAAGTGAAAAGCCAAGCATCTATCATTTTTCTCTTCCAACACTCTCTACATTGATGTCACACAGAATACTATACTAACTATATCTCTCTAACCTGCTAAGACTGAGTCTGAATTTGGAGCTCCAATTGCCTTTCCCATCCCTGACTCCAGGGGTTCTGCTGTCAAATGCCCAGCATTGATATGCTGGGCTGCCTACACAATTCATTACATACCTCTGTGCAGCCGATATCGAATGCAAAATATTGAGTAAGAAACCATGTATGGAATCTGCCATATATCAATGCTACCTCTTTAGATCACAGAACTGCGTGCATATGTCTGCGTGTGTCATGACCTAAGAACCTCATACAATATAAACGTGAAGACACTATACATGCTTTTCACCTGTGGACACAGAAGGGCTAAAAAACCAAGCTAAGCTGATTCTTATTATCCAGAATCACTTCCCATTATCCTGTCAGTTTAAGAGGTCATTCTAGTCTCTTCAGTTTACTACCACCAAATTTTGCATAAATGAGAGTATGGGTTATAACTTTAAGTCAGGACTCGGCTGCATTTGTAGAACGGCATTAACTGCTGACTTTGCTGTATAGTTCTGTCAGGCCCCATGACTTTTTATTCTTTCTTTTGATTCTATACTGAATATTACTAGACCACTGTTGCTAACTGTGGCTAAACACTATGACTGCACAGAGCAGTTGACAGTGACCTCTACTACTCTTCAGTGGATTTTAGGCAAGATAGAGTTCGGAGTTGGACACAAAGAACATGTTTGGACCAGAAATCTTACACTGGCAGAAAAAAAGCAGTCACATACAGAACCCCTGACTTGTTTTTTTAAATGGTTCATTGCCTTTTAACTTAACCTATGTCGAGGTCTCAAAGCCAACTGGCATTTCCTACAACTTGTTTTTGACAACTAGAAACATTCTATGTCAGAAGAAAACAGGAGAAGTACATACGGATATTTAAGTGGCAACATATTAATTTGCAGTTATGATTAAAAATGCAAACCTTAACCATGTGAAGTTTCATGAATGTATTTAGAGATTACTTTTACTGGCTGCAATAAACATTTACTATTCCATTTCTATTAGAGTAAGAATATAAATACAGCAGTGAATCAGACTATACAACCATTTAGCCTGGCATCCTGATTTCCAACAGTGGATCAGGTGCTTAGGGTATCACCTTCCCCTACTCAGTGCTGATCAGACTGTATCTGGAAGAGTGTCCAGTTTTGAGCCCTCCACCTCAAAAAGGATGTGGAGAGCATGAGGAGGGTAACGCTTTTTTTAAAATGGAACATACTGTTTTTTTGAAATCCGATCTATCCCTTTATTTACAGCTGCTGTGGAAAAACCATCTTCAGAATATTCAGCTCTTAGTAGCTTTATTTGCACAATTGTAACTGACACCACTTACCAGAATGATATAGGTCAGAAACAGATGCCTGATTTTAGTTCATGAAAATATTATCAATAAAACTGCCATTATTTTCTTTTCCAGTTTGTATTACGGGATACTACTAGGAAGATCAGAAACAACTTTAACTTTTTAACAAAGAGGAATCATAGAATCAGAGTATCTCGAGTTGGAAGGGACCCATAAGGATCATCAAGTCCAACTCCCTGCTCCTCGCAGGACTACCTACAACTAAACCCTATGACTAAGAGCCTATGATCCAGAGGATCCTTGAACTCTGACAGGTTCAGTGCCATAACCACTTCCCTGGGGAGCCTGTTCCAGTGATTGACCACCCTCCCAGTGAAGAGCCTTTTCCTCATGTCCAATCTGAACTTCCTCTCATGCAGCTTCATTCCATTTCCTTGTCTTCTATCGTTCGTCACCAGAGAGAGATCAGCACCTCCCTCTCCGCTGCCCACCTTGAGGAACATGTAGACTGCGACGAGATCCCCCCTCAGCCTTCTCCAAGCTGAACAAACCAAGCGACCTCAGCCGCTCCTCATAAGTAATGCCCTCGAGACCCTTCACCATCTTGGTCGTCCTCCTCTGGACACACTCCCATAGTTTGATGTCCTTCTTATATTGAGGAGCCCAAAACTGCACACAGTACTCGAGGTGGGGCCGCACCAGTGCAGAGTAGAGTGGGACAATCACGCCCCTTGACCGGCTAGCAATGCTGTGCTTGATGCACCCCAGAGCACGGTTGGCTCTTTTGACTGCCAGGGCACACTGCTGACTCATATTCAACTTGCCACCAATCCAAACCCCCCGATCTCTTTCTGCTGGGCTGCTCTCCAGCCTCTCGTCTCCCAGTTTGTATGTATAACCAGGATTGCCTCGTCCCAGGTGGAGAACCCGACACTTCTCTTGTTAAATTTCATATGGTTGGTGATTGCCCAGCTCTCTAGTCTGTCCAGATCTCTCTGTAAGGCCTATCTACCCTCGAGAGAGTCCACAGCTCCTCCTAGTTTAGTGTCATCGGCAAACTTACTTAATGTACATTCGACTCGTGCATCCAGATCATTTATAAAAACATTAAAGAGCACTGGCCCTAAAATTGAGCCCTGGGGAATCCCACTGGTGACTGGCTGCCAGCCTGATGTGACCCCATTTATTAAAACTCTTTGAGCCTGACCTGTCAGCCAATTGTTCACCCAAAGTATTATGCACTTGTCTAGCTGTATGCTGAACATGTTGTCCAGAAGGATACTGTGAGAGTCAGTATCAAAAGCTTTGCTAAAATAAAAAAAATAAAAAACCCACGCACATCTACTGGCTTCCCTTGGTCAACTAGATGGGTCATAAAAGGAAATTAAGTTGGTTAAGCAGGACTTTCCACTCATGAACCCGTGCTGGCTATGACCAACAACTGCATTGTCTCTCAAGTGTTTTTCAGTAACTCCCAGAATAACCTTCTCCATAATTTTACCAGATACTGAAGTGAGACTGACAGGCCTGTAATTACTAGTGTCTTCCTGCTTTCCCTTCTTGAAAACTGGGACAACATTTGCCAGCTTCCACTCGACTAGGACCCCTCCAGATTCCCAAGATCATTGAAAATAAGGGAGAGAGGTCCCACAATAACATCAGCCAGCTCCTTCAGTACCCTGGGATGAATCGCATCGGGCCCCATAGCCTTATGTGCATTCAGCTGGAGCAGCAAGTCTCCAACATGTTCAGAGTCAGCTGGGAGTTTACCATCCCCCCCCAGTCACGGTCTTCCAACACAGGGCTCCGGGGGTCCCAGAGCCCATCATCAGTGTTAAAGACAAAGGCAAAGAAGGCATTAAATGTCTCTGTTTCTTCTATGTCCCTATTTGTGAGGTGACCGACCTCATCAAGTAACGAACCAATGTTATCTCTGATCCTCCTTTTGCTGTTAACATATTTTAAAAAAGCCCTTTTTGTTGTCCTTCACAGTACCAGCCAGATTGAACTCTAATGGAGCTTTGGCCGCATGAATTTTCTCCCTACAGTTATGAACAGCATCCTAATAGTTCTCCCATGTTGCCTGTCCTTGCTTCCAATGTCCATACACTTTCCTTTTCCGCCTAAGTTCTAGAAGATGATCCCCAGACAGCCAAGCGGCCTTCTTTCCCACTTGCTTGACTTCCCACACTTTGGAATTGCCCACTCCTGCACTCTTTAAGAGATGGCTCTTAAAAAGTGACCAGCATTCATGGACCCCAATACCTTCAAAAGCAGATTCTCAGGGGATCTTACTAAATAGTTCCTTCAGCAGCCCGAAGTCTCCCCACATCCAGGGTCGAAGTTTTGCTGGCGGTTTTTCTCCTGTCACCAATGATTTGAAACTCAACTACTTGGTGATCACTGTGACCAAGACAGCCACCAATCACCCCTTCACCCATGAGTCCCTCTCTGTTTACAAACAAGAAATCTAGGAGGGCACCTTTCCTAGCCAGCTTAAGAGCTAACCCCAAAAATCTTCCTTGCACTGAAGTATTATTTAATTTTTCTTTGTTTTGGTCTGTCACTTTCATTTAAATTTACGAACATATCCAAGAGAAAAGTTTTAACAATTTCTTTGACAACTAGATTCTGTAATGATGGTTATTTTACTTCAATCTCTTAGCTATCTGTACTTTATTTATAAAAGTCTCAGGATACAGAGATAGAAGTCGTCTCAGGATATAGAGAAATATATAAAAGTAAAATAAAAGAAGTTAGCAATTATGTCTTAGCATTGATAGTCCCCCTTAAGATATCAGGGTTAAAACTGAAGACAGCCTCAGGATTAAGATATAAATTAGTTTATCATGGTCTAATAAAAGTTTCATCAATCGTACTGTACAGCTCTGGTTTTATCATCAACAATGCTATTCTATCACGTACTTTTTTTTAGATAATTTTTTTTTTTAAACCATCTACAGTGCAACATGAACTACAGTATTATTTCAAACCAATTAAGCTAAAAAAGTTTGAGTTGTTTTAGCTAGTAACATTTCATCTACTGTAGTGTAACCTGAATAAGCAGGATGTGGTATTCCTGTAAGAGAGGCTTTTACTCAAGCTACCTCAGTCATGAACATAAGCAATATGGTTACAACTGCTTTTCAAGGCAAAGCTAAAGACTTTTCCCTCATTTCCTTCTGCAACTTCCTAATGAAATTGAGACCTGTCAACTGGTTATAAGAACAAGTTCTATTACAAAAACACTACTACATTAGCTTAAGAGCAGGGAAACTTCAGTGTCTTTCATGCAACAGTATGGCTAAAGAGTAAAATTTAACTAGTTAAAGGCCCAGTTAGTCAACTCAATGAAAATATCTTGATGGATTTTGGGTTAGGTTGTGCTGATACGGACTACCAGTGTTTCTTGAATATTTTTCCCCTTCTAAGTAAAGTATCCAGAAAAATATTTCCATTTTGCAGTACTTTAAAAGTACTTTAAAAGGAATAGTTTAATTCAGTTGCCCAACAAACACCAGTTTAATAGCACAGAATATGTATTTAATCTTTAGCATTAATCCTCATTAATAAGCAAGTGTTATTAGGTCCTTTTGTGATTGATATACTAGATTTATATAAATGAAAGCAGTCATCAGAATAAGAAGCACTCATCATAAGCAAAGGGCAGCTATTTTGAAAATAGTCTTATTTTCAGAAACAAAACAGAACAAAAAAGCTATATGTTTAGATGATCAGCATCAAAAGAAGCCTGAAATTTTGGAAAGTGGAATCAACCAGTTTTTTGTTATCAGCTTGATGTCACTGTGTTCAAAAAAGAAAACAAGTTAAATAACTAGATTCAGAGATGGACAAAGTAAAATGATTGTACACAAAATGACAAATACACATTTAGGACTTTAGGCGTCTCTATCTCTTGGTTCAGAATTTCTGACATTTTTACTAAAACAAAAGGAGAAATGAAGCATCTATTTTCTGTAGCGCAGCAGTACTTTCTACTGAAGGAGAAAAAAAATAAAATTATTAAGGCATAATAATCCTATTTGCTTGGTTTTGTCATGGTTCAAATCCAGAATCATCTACAAAAATCGCAAGTTCCAAGAAGCCTGGACTGGAATAAGATACGTGTTTTTACCCCTGGATAAGTATTGAGGAAAACCTGTTCAGCAACTCTGACAAGTCCTTACTCTTCTTATACACATGAACAACATGAAGAAGAGAAAATAAAACTTCCTTTCCAGGAAATACTAAGGACTCTGAAGTGACTGTGCAATTATTGGCTTCTTGTTCAGAATCACTGAGGATGGAAGGGACCTCTTGAAATCATCCAGTCCCCATCCCTGTGGGTGTCCTCTCCCCGCCATCCCCCCCCGCCCCCGCCCCCCCCCAGTAGTATCAGCTACAGCAGGCTGCAACTCCACAACCTACCTGGCCAATCTGTGCCAGCGTTCAACCATCACTCTCAAAGTAAAAAAGTTTTTCTTAAGTTTAAACAGAATTTCCTGTATTTCAGTTTGTGCCTATTGCTTCTTGTCCTGCCACTGCCATGTATACAAATGAAATTATACATACTGTTACATCAAAGACACCACTGTTCTACAGATCACTACAGAATGAAATCATGAAAACGTCGAACTTTCAGAGGTTAATACTCACTTCTGCTTTTTTACGTGCTTCCATGGCTTTCATAAGCATCATATGTTGTCTTCTCCTTTCTCGTTCCTATTGAAGCAGGTAAGATTAGAACAAAACTAATCCACATTTTCAAACCAGTAAAAAAGCTGAGTAACAAATTTAGCATTAATAGACAAGTCACAGTAAATACTAAATATAGGACAAGAATGGCCAAGTCTGTGCATGTTTTAGTTCAGGTTTAGAAAGCAAATACAAGAACAATCAAAAGCAAAAAGGTAAAGCAATGAACATGGAGACAGTGTAAAAAAGAAGCATACAGATTTACTTATGGTCAGTTGTGATGCTCCTTCATAAGCTGGCAGAACAAAAAGCATAATGGTTGGCTGGAACAGGTCAGTTACCTTACATCTGCTATTACGGAACTTGCAATTTACTCCTCCAATAGCCAATTCAGCAGAAATATTAAACTGGTCGTTTTCAAACATTGCAAATACATTTTTTTAACCAAGCAACAAATTAATATGATTAATTTTCTCAGCTCTAGATCAGTTTTAATCAAGATAGCGGTGGCGCATATACGTATGCAACGACACTTGCATTTACTGATGCCTGTCCCTCAATAAATTATGTCAGTAACTTCAAATGCATTACGGAGCTGTATTCTAGAGCATTAAGGATGGGGGTTTTGCCTTAAAAGCTGTAGAGTAAATCTTGGCCCCAGTAAAGGCTATGGGAATTCTATCATCTAATTCCGTGAGGCTAGGATTACATTCTAACGTTTCATTGTATACTTGTAACACTATGTATTTACCACTGACTGAAAGCTTATTTCCTCAGTACCTTACAAACTTAGGAAAGACATCATCCTGATTTCTAAAATAGGTGAATTCAAATTGTATTTAAAATGTCTGGATTCATTCCCAGTGAATGGGACAAGGCTTGCAAAAATTATCCAAGTGGCTACCTCTTAACTTTGCACTAATTAATCCCTGACTTTATACAGTAGTCCAGTTTCTATTGGGACATCAGTAACATAGATTTCTGGTTAAAAACCTCATTTATTTATTGCCATGTTCAATTTACACACATGTTCAAGACATGTCTTTTTTTTCTTTTCCTTAACAGACAAGACAAGCAGATGTATGCAATGCACTGTGCTGTAAAGCCATGCAGCAGTATGTAATATGACAGCAGCCAGTGCTACATTTTATGCATTGCTATGACAACCATATCACAACCAAATCACAATGCGGTGTTAGATGTACAAAAATAAACATACCCATACCATATCTAGTCTATGCCTCTCCAACTCCTGGTAGAAAGAGTTGGCACAACATTATGAAACAGAAATCACAAAGTCATAAAACCACTTTATAATCCCCCAAAAGACCCCAATACCAAAGTAAAGCAACAAATCATAAGGATGAAAGAAAATTTGTGCAGGAATCAAACCCAGAAATTTAAAAAGGGCATATTTTGAAGATTCCACCACCCCCCCACCCCCTCCTATAGCTTAAGTAGTAGTTCACAATTGGCATTCTGTCTGTTTGGTCAACTGAATGCATACCAACCTGGTGTTTCAGAAGAACAGCTTGCTGCCTTCGCATCTCTTTTTCCTTAAACAAAAGAACAAAAATGTATTTAAAATATCTATCAAAATTTACTTACGAAGTTGTACATTTTTGCCACACTAAAACAGCACACCTGAATTAAATTCTTACTTCCCCACCCCCCATAAACTGACCACAGAGAAGTATATATAGTATACATGGCAGCAAGTCTATTGAGTTGGGAGTTCCATACACCCCATAAAATACACCAAGAATGCCAAAGCAGTAATAGAAGTACATATATAAAACTGTGTTTTCCGACGTTTGTAAAAGAGTTCTGTAGTCTTGTATATATACAGCCTAGAAAATACTACGCTTGTTGAGAAGCAACCAAGTTTTTTGATAGTGTGCTTAAAAGAATATTGTGAATAATGTTACTGCACAAGCTTTTTAAGTTATGCAAACCAAGCGTCATGTAAGCAGAAATGGTAATAGCACAAAAAAAAAATTACTGTCTCTCTATATATTCACGTGTGTATGTATGAACGTATGTATGTGTGTGTTTGTATATGTCACACATACACAAACTTCTCTCTGTGTATGCTTCATATATTTATATAAAGATACGTACACGTTATTCATATGCCATCTCTATTCACAGTTTCATTATCCATGAATATTCTTCCAAATTTACTGCTTTTATACATCAAAATACATTATGCACAATAACACAGTTCTTGTTTTTGGAGCTCCTCTAAACTAACCTTTATTCGTTTTTCGGCCTCCAATAATTTGGCATTTGCTGCTTCTTCCTTCTTTTTCTTTTTTGCCTGTGCATGCAAAACAGGTCACACAACAGCACCATCACAACTTGAAAATAATCTGACTAGAAATAAAGTTATGTGCCTTTAAAAGTTCAAAACATCATCACATATCGTGTACATTGCAACAGATTTCTTCCCCAATGCAGCTTTCATAATCAATCAATTCACAATTCATTTACTTTCTAAAAATTAAGCCAGAATTTCAAGTCCCACTCAAAACTGCTTCACCTGGCTATTCTAACTAAGAACATAAGTATACACAGAAACAAGAAAATATAAATGCAAAAGAGATTACCATTATTTTTGCCATGAATGGAGACTTGAAAACTAGCAATCTATCTTTGCTAGTATACTAGCAAACTAGTATAGTATACCAGTATATTATGGCATATATATAACCTTAGTATTTTAAATCCACTGGACTTCATACAGAGCAGAGCATGATACTGCTTTAACATCCTATTATTGCAAACTTGTTTTCTAACAAAGGAATACTTATGCTGTTAACTTTAGCAAATACAAGACTATTTGTGTAGAAAGTCGGGAACCCAAGTGAACATTTGCAAGATTTGGGTCGCAGTTAATATAGATTTTTTTAAGAAAAGTACTTTAAGACACATTTTTGAACTGGCCTGTGGAAGTCCAGGTTGTTAGAGCTGTTATATTTAGTTACATTCCTAACTGCATGTGTGACTATTAAAATACAACATTCTTTAAAATGGTAACACAAAAGTTACATTTGATCCATTATTTTTACCTCTAAAATTTGCTGAGCTCGAAGTTCTTTCTCCATTCTGATTTGCTGGATTCGCTTAATTTTTTCCTACAAGGGGAAGAAAGTTATTTCTTTTTAAAAAAACAATACTGAGAAAGTGAATTTACTTTTACATTCTAAAAAATGACCAAATTTAGACATATATATGTTTTGTTATCGAGTCTCACACCCATTGTAGTCAATTGTTCCCATATAACAGTGTATTTCTGGAATTTTTACTAGCATTAGGAGATGTCTGGTATATCCCTGAAGGAACCAACATTTAGTTATGCATAGGTACTCATGTGTAAGTTGTCATAGTATTTTTTTTTTTTTAACAGCTTTAAGGGGACCAGATTAACGACCACGTTAAGTAAGCTAGCAGCATTCAAATTCTAGCTGGCAATGGTGGAGCTATTTAGGAATGAATGGAAATGGGATCTATGACATGAAAAACATGTTTTGATCTGATCTCCCTGAATAAGAAATACGGTGTTCTGTCAAGCCACTATTTTCTGCCTTGGTTCTAGCAGCCTTTCAGTTCATTATGGTACCACGGGCAACATGAAGAATCTGAGTACTGTGAAAGCCAAAGCACATACTCTGTCAGCCAACAATAGTCACCCACATGCAACCTGGATAATATTATTAGTTAAGTACACTTCCATTTCTCCAGATTTTTAAAGCATTCAGGTAACTGATGATGAGTTTGGATGCTTTAATATGTAGTTTAGGGGACTAAGTTTTATACATGCTGAAGAGTGAAATAACAAAAAAAGTAACTGAAACAGCAGCCACAGGCAGTACAACATATTTCAGCATGTTTCATCATGGTAAGAAGAAAACGATCAAGCTAAGCACTCCACAGATGAATGCTGTGTAACCATATTCTAATTTATTCTTTTCCAGGAATTAGTTCAATCATTGCAAACTTTGGGATTAGTTCACATTTCCTGCGCTGCATGGGTTTTGTCTGTTAAACAGTAATGACCCAAGCTCATATTAAAAATTTCATAGCACATTATTAGAGGCTTTATTATCTCAAAAAAGCTGCTTGAGCCGCAGTGACTACAAAGGGACCATCCTGAAGAGAAGTGCTACAATACATTCAGCTGGACTTGCTGTAAAGTTTTAACAGCAAAACAGAGACCACGGAAAAGCCCTGCAAGCTGGGAGGCCCAAGTCGGAAGCCTGAAGTGGAGCTCAATGCTCTTTTCTGGAACAGCAGATGTTTTCCCAACAGCGAGGGTAAAGCCCATCTGTATGGAAGACATTGTTTTCTTGTGAGCTGGTCTGAGACTCTAGAACGTGGACTAATCTCAAATTTTACTTTCTAGAGAACACCTAGTGATGCATATACTTTATGGAAAAATAACTAAAACCAAAACCAAGCCCCTAAAGAAAGATAATCTAGAATATTTAACAGAAAAGGAGCAATCACAGAAGAGAACAGACATACGAAATTTCCTGAAGAATAGAGCTCCAATACGAGACTACCACGTGAGGTCTTACAAACTTCAGGCAAATCTTACCAGCTCCTTAAACTATTGAGAAGTCCAGCATTAGACTACCTTATCCAGCAAATTCATTCAGGGCCTTGTTTATACAGCGTTGAACTTTTATTTTCAACATGCAAAGGTCCCAGCATGGACCTTAAGTATCTATTATTCCCCATTATACTTTACAAACAAAACTGTACAAAAGTTGAGAGTATGTAGTATACTCTTTCAATTCCACAAAGGCTAGAGTTATACAGAACAAACTTCAGTAGAGATCAGTAAAGAAATATCTCAGAGAAGAAAAGTAGTATTCTACACATTGGAATAATGAAAATTTTATCAGTTTATACATCAAGAAGGAATATGGTGATGATAAACAAGGTCTGGATTTGACGTATTCACCAACTAAGCAATTCTTGCTCCCTGCACACCTAAGAATGTTAGGACCACTTTATAATCATAGGGTGATGTGAATGGATACAAGTCCAATACTCTTTAAAAAAAAAAAAATAAAAAAAAAAAATCTGTGTTATTTGCCTTTCTTCAACAAGTATGGCTTGCCTTCAGAAGTGGAAACTTTGAAGCTATCACTATCTACAAAAGTTCAGAATGGTTGAGGTTGTCACCTTGTCAAAAAAACCCTGCTCAAGAAGGGTCACCTAGAGCCAGTTACCCAGGACCACGTCCAGGCAGCTGTTGAAAGTCTCTAAGATGGGAGACTCCACAACCTCCCTGGGCCACCTGTTCCAGTTCTCGGTCGCGGTGACAAAGTGTTTCCTGATGTTCAGAGGGAACCTCCTGTGTTTCAGTTTGTGCCCACTGTCTCTTGTCCTGTCACTGGGCACCTCTGAAAAGAGCCTGGCTCCGTCCTGTTTGCACCCTCCCCTCCAGGTATTTATACACATTGGTGAGATCCCCCTGAGCCTTCTCTCCTCCAGGCTGAGCAGTCCCAGCTCTCTCAGCCTTTCCTAGTTTAACTCATAGATGGTAGAGTGACAACTTCTAGTCCACTGTCTAGTATACTGAGCACTTTCTTCATGGAAAAATCTAAACAGTTACCAACAAAGGATTAATTGTTATCTATTCCTGAGATATTTACGGTAGTCTGCAGTAACATGAATTTTGGTTAACTACTTAAAAAAAAAAAAAAGTATGTTAGGTTATGATATCTGGATTTCAAAGATGTGAAAGGCCTTTATATTGTCATTGGTTTTTTTTAATCACCTCAGGATGCCACTTACAGGCAAAATAATGAGAGATCTCATTTCCTAAGTGGTGGGATGATGAGATCATACGAACACATTGAGGGGCTGGAGCGTGTCCCAGAGAAGGGCAACAAAGCTGGGGAAGGGTCTGGAGCACAAGCCGGATGAGGAGCAGCTGAGGGAACTGGGGCTGTTTAGCCTGAAGAAAAGGAGGCTGAGGGGAGACCTTATTGCTCTCTACAACTGCCTGAAAGGAGGTCGTGACAAGGTGGGGGTCGGTCTCTTCTCCCAAGTAACAAGCCATAGGACAAGAGAAAATGGCCTCAAGTTGCACCAGGGGAGGTTTAGAGTGGATATTACGAAACATTTCTTCACCGAAAGGGTTGTCAAGCTGCCCAGGCTTGGTGGAGTACAGGCTGCCCAGGGAAGTGGTGGAGTAACCATCCCTGAAGGTATTTAAAAGACATTTGGATGTGGTGCTTAGGGGCATGGTTTAGTGGTGGACTTGGCAGTGCTAGGTTACCGGTTGGACTCAATGATCTTAAAGGTCCTTCCTTTCCAACCTAAACGATTCTATGATGCTATTATTTAATCCTAATTAATTGTTCTCTGAGATTAAAAAAAAAACACAAACAAATGAAATAGAGACATGTTTTGGTTTGCTGATTTCTGAATCTGAATGTTAGACATGACACTTCTACAGAGATCCAAATGCAACTTAGCTGCAAAATAAAATTCAACAGAGACACAACAGGTTGAAAAGGTGTAACTAGGAGCCCCCCAAAAAATTGTAACTAAACCATCTTTAGAAAAAACACAACTGAACTACAATATAAATAGACTACAGTGAAGACACTGCACCACTGAAGAAACATTTTCCCTGCAACAAACTTCAGCTTTATCCTGTATGAAAGGCATGAGGTATTTTAAATCAGGAAGTTAATGGAACGTCCCAAGAAGCTGATGCAGTGAATGCAGTGGAAGTCAAACCTGGAATCCTGTCTTCCCATGTCCAACTTCAAAATTTTATTTAGAGCTAAAAATACACACTACATTACAAAGTAACATGTCATCGAGTGCAAATATTTATAGAATTTCATGCAAATTTCAGTAAAAGTTTCTATCACAAATAAAAGGTATTGGTTTTAATAGTAAACGTTCATCCTTTCCATCTCCATATATCCCTTTAATTTAAGCCTCTCTAAATACTACGATAAGAATATGAACATTGAACATAAAACAGTTAATTCAAACAATATTTAGACAGTCTTGTTTAAAAATAATCAAATGTACTGTCTGTACTATGCATACACATACTAATTCAACAGTAGTGCAGACTGAATTGGCCTACCGAAGTCAACTTTTCCTACTTTTAGAAGGTTCTATATACTTATTCTCTGCTACTGTAAGAGGGCAAAAACCTAAAGCAATAATGGTACTGAATACAAACAATGTCTTTTCACGAAAGCTAAAAAATTTGTCCTTTGATTGCTACCAGATGAAGTATTTAATTTCTGAACTCTGTAGTAAATTTCATACTGAACAGAACGAATATAGAAAACCAACCACACAAATATATTTTTAGATGCAAATTATTCCCTTCTAAAAATTTTCAGATTCCCAACATACATAACTTTTCACTAATTTGTTAAAATCAGTTGTTAAAAAAATTAAAAGCCTACTTCCATAAGTAGCTTCATTTGGTAAAGTTTATATGGCCTCACTCTTATTGGAAGTATTTGCTATGACAGTATTTAACAACACTTGTATCTTTAAAAACATGTATTAATTCACTGGCATACTGAGATACAACCCTTCACACACAACCTAAAACCACTGACAGCCAGCCAAAATCACTGAAGAAGCTAATTACACTATTCTAGTATTTACATAAACAGATATAGCACTGTTTGTTTTCACAGAACAAAATAAAGGAAGACTGCATCACTGTACTTCAGTAGCAGTTTTTGAATTTCTTACTGATATTGGCAAGCAGTTACATATGTTGGGTGGCTTAAATCAACGCAGACAAAACTACAGCGTCCTGACAACATGAACAACTATAGAGTTTAGATTTTTAAATAATACACACTGTGTGTTCTTTAAAACTAGATTTAAAAAATTAACTTAGTAATCAGAATACTTAATAATTTACTAAATAATTGAAATACATCTAATTCAATAATTCCAAACACAATTTAAAAAGCTTATTTACCAATCACACAAAGTTTACCTGCTGCTTCATTATCTTTATCTGCTCCTTTTGCTTTCGCTTTTCTTCAGCTGCCATAATAGCTAACAAACAAAAGCAAACAAAAAATTAGTATCAGCAGAACATGACAAGAGACAGGTAACTTTTCATTCATACTTTTCAAAATAATCTGCTAGCATGCACAAACTTTCACAAGTAATACTTACCTTGCTGTTTTTTCGCTTCTTTGGCAGCTCGAGCTTGTTCCTGCTTCTGAAGTTTTCTCAGTAGCTTTATTTGGGCTGCTTGCCTAGCTATTTCTGTTACAAAAAGAAAATATTAAGTTCATAAAAACAATGCTGTCCAACAGTAAAGATATAGCTCATATTCCAGACATTTGCATGAGGTAAAGACAGAGAAAACAGTGGATTTGTTTTGCACAGATCTACCTTGACAACATTTCACTATCAACTACCTTTAGTGCTATCTCATGTATCAGCAAATGAACATGGATACTTTCTACATAAAAGAAAATACTATTTCTGGAGGAAAAAATTACCTGTTAAGTGATAGCATCAGGCCAATAATGCTGCTTTATTTAAAAACTGATTTCTTCTTTATTTTTAAAGCAGAAAACATTTCTCGGAGTACTAAATCAACATTTTATTCAGAAAGCATGAAATTACTGTTTTCCTTGTAAGTCACCTCATGTAATTATCTAATCCTTTTTTAACAATGCAGTAAGAGCACACTCATCTGGGTCACACTTCCCAGATTAGTAAATTCCTGAAGTATTCTACTACTTTAAGTGAGAACATTTACGAAATGTGGATGAACTGTGCATGGGCACACTAATGTTAAGACAGCTGTAGGAAGGATTTTCTGAAGGTTGAATTCAGCTTGCTACTCAAAGGACTGAGGTCCAGGACCTCTTTGATAGCATTCTCCAAAACACTGTCAGCTTCTTGTGCGATGACCAAGATGCAGGCAGACATATGGAAAATCCATGTATAGATAAGATGATGCTGTAGATAGCAAGGGTGGTGTAAATAGGTACATGACAACAGGGAAACCTTCAGGGCCAAGGGGAAACCATACAGAAGGAGAAGTTACACCTTAATTGAAACAGAACCAGTAGCTGGAAATTAGAATTTATGTTATAGAGGAGAACTTAAAACTATGAACTATACGGAAAGGCCAACAGATGCAGGGGACCGCTTAGTCTGAATTGATGCAATCTATGAGGAGGATGTAGTTACTGTTCAGCATGTGTTTGAAAAGGACAGATGGGAAACAAACACCTGTACTGCAAAAAACAGGGACAACAAATCTGACCACCTGTATTTTCATTCAACTAGTATGTGCTCTATTGAGCAAAATTTAAGGGCTTCTAAATCAAGCTAAGAAATCTAAAAAGAAATTAGGGAAACTAGAATTCTTGGTATCAAATGATAATCCAGATGTAACGGACATCTCATGGACACAGCAGAAGGATAGTTAATAATACATGGTGTTTCCAGGTACCAACGTTACAGGAATGTCAGAATGAGATGTACAGGCAGAAGACCAGCCTTCTCTGCAAAGTGCAGCATCAAGTCACATAGCATAAAAACAATGAAGAGACATCTACATCTATGTAGTCCATTTGGTGGAACCGTAAAAGAAGCTGTACAAAAGCAGTCTTCAAGCACGCATACTTCAAGTGAGCAACCTAGAAGCAGTTCAAAAAAACGTATACTTGTCCAGGTAAACACTGAGCCGCACTGAAAAAAGGAAAAAGGTAGTCCATATGTGGCTCTTCAGAAAAGGAGGCCATCAGAGGAAAATGGTGAACGTGTAAAAAATGAAAAGTTTGTTCAAATAAGAACAGGAAAGCCTATGACACACCAAACTTAAAGAGTGAGTTAGAAAGGCTAAAAAAGAATTTGAAGAGCACCTTGCAAAGGATGCCTGAGCAGACAGTAAAAGATCTTTACATACATCACAACAGGAAGGCATAAATGCAATCAGTGGGACCTAACGATGAACAGGATAGAAAAAAGAGCCTTAGAAAAAAAGGTTACTGAATTCCTTGTGCCAGTCTCTACTGCTGAAGATGTTGGGTAGATTCCCCTACTCAGTTCATCATCTACAGCAGACAGGTCAGAAGACATAGATGAATTTGAGGTAAATATAAAAGAAGTATTAGATCAAAGAGGTAAGTCAGATGTTAACAGATCACCAGGACAGACAGAGTAAGCTGTGAAATCTGAAGGAACACTAACATGAAACTACAAGACACTGGTCTGGGTGTTTACCGTATTATTAACAACAGGCACTGTGTCATAGGATTGGCAAGTCTCATCAACAAAAAAACGACTCTAGAAGTAGTCTTGGAAACTGCAGATCAGTCTGATTTTCCTTTCCTGTTGAGGTGGTAGAGACTTATTGTACATATTATGTCTTATATATACTTACTGAGTACATTATAAAACACCATCAGTTCAGACAGTCAGCATGGCTTCTACAAAGAGAAATTCTGCCTAATTTCAGGTTTCAATGGGAGTGTCAGTAACAGGGAGATAAAGAGAATCTAACGGACATAACGTATTTGGAATTTCAGAAAGTATTTGACTAGGTTCTAAGTCAAACATTATTAATAAACTAAGCTGTTATGTTATTGAAGGAAAGCTTCACAGACTGAAAGCTCTTTAAATGATAGCAGGTGAACGGCAGAGATCAGCAGTCACCTTTTGTGATGAAGAGTTATTTTAGCGGGTTTCTTCACTAATCAATATTAGAACCAGCTTTATTTAATATCTTTTTTCATCAATGAAACCTGTAAAGGGGACTGCAAAATTAAATCCCAAAATGTGAAGATGATATTAAGCATTCTGGAAAATCCAAGGCTGTGCTGACAGCAAGGAACTCTGGAAGAGCCCTGCAAAACAGTGGGCAAAGGTAGCAGATGAGCTTCATCATAGATAAATGTAAGGTAATACACCTAGAAAAGAAATACCAAAATTAGAGGACACATAAGAGGATCAAAGGGATGGAACAACTACCTTTTGAGAAAAGACTAAAAATACTTGGGCTCTTCACTTTGGAAAGGAGAAGACTAAGGACAGAGAGGATCAAGGTCTGCAAAATCATCAAGGTGGTGGGTAACATAAACTGGAGAACTGTTATTCTCCAAACCCCGCAATAATGGAACTAGAGAACACCCACTGACAGTAACAGAAGATTATTTTTTTAAAAATGAAAATGGTCCAGTATTTTGCAGACTTCTGGAACTTGTTGCCACAGGAGGCTGGCAAAGCAAACATTGTCAGGAGGTTAAAAAACAAAGAACAGGCTAACTCACGGGCAACAGTTCCATAAATAGAAAGTAAATGGAGCAAGAAAAAAATGTGCTCTACAACATCACTCAAAATACCTCAGGATGCCACAGTGCATGTATGAGGAAATAAACAGGCCAAGAAGTGATTAGGTTCACATGCTTTCTCCAAGCAGCATCTCCTATGGCCACTACTGGAGACAGAGCTCTGCACTAGATGAACCGCTGGGCTAAGCCACTGAGACACTTCTTATGTTCTCATGAGGGGGGAAAAAAGCAGCAAGGTAGATATGAACGTACGTAACATCAAATATTACACATTCTGAATCTTCTTGTATATATAGACCATATGTTGTTCATTTTATTAAATGCTACAGTGTGTGGTGGGAAAATAGACATGGGAGAGTGCTCCTAAATACTTCCCCCCCATCCCTTACAGTGACCTATATAGGGAAAGGGAAGATACAAAGTGAAGCAAAATGGCTTAGTGACTAGGGCTTATCTTTTCCCACTGAGAAGAAAAGACTTCTGGAATCAGTTAGTCTCTCAACAATAAATACACAGCCTCGCAGCAAATGCTACAATGCTTCAGCAGTTGACACTTACGGTTTCCTAATTCTCAGACTGAACAAAAGGTGGTGGTGACCTTAACACGCAGGTAAAATAGCTGTGCGACACTACAAGACATACCATGTACTAAGGTATTTCTAAAACTGCCTTCTCTCTTGTCCATGTGTCCAAAGCATTACCATTGCATGCCTTCAATAGATCTATACAGAACAGTAGCCTTTGCAGGCAGCAAGACACAAAGAATCACACCAAGGCAGATACTAAAGGCACACATACTCTTAGCAAGGACATTATGCAAAATACAAGGTAGCTACCCAAACACGTCCACAGTCAGCACATGAAAGAACAGTTAAGTCTTAAGTTAAACCAAACATCCTGACTCCTGGGCTGTAAGAATTTTTCACATTGGATTAGATGCATTCAGAAAATATGACACAGTTATGGACTAAAGAATTGAAATTCAAAAGTCATGTACCTGATGTGTATTTAAAACCAGGCCCTCATGCTTTTGATATATAGTAGTACTTGATATCATGAAAGTTCTACTGTCAACTTTGGTACTACTTATTACAGGATCCTATTCAACCTTATGGGCATTTAAATCTTGTCACTATCAGGGATTCCACAAGAAAAGTATTTTCCCTGGAACAGCCAAAAGCTTCACAGAAATGCTAACTTAGTGGTTTTCAATTTCAATTTCTAGGTCCACTGTTGTTTGAGCTGATACAGGGGAAAAAAAAGATCTGTTGATTTTTGCCAGTTTAAAATAATACATCAGTGGTAACCAGATTATCGAGTGTCTGCTTTTTTAAATTTTATAGATCTAAATAAAGTAACTATAGAGTAAGCTCTTAGACACGCATTTACAGACACACTTCTTTCTTTGAATCATATATACACTTACTGATCTTGAAAAAGACAAAGGCTTCAATAAAAGCATGTGACAAATTTCCGAACTAAAATGTTGTATACTAATATCCAAGTGAAACACATCACTCCTCTTTAGAAAAAACATTAACTCTGTATATACTGATACCTTCTGTTCGTGAAAACAATAACGTACTTCTTACCTTGAGCCTGGAGCTTTCTTAAAAGCTTTGCATCGCTGTTGTCTAGAAATTCAGTGCTACCAACATTCGGAGGTCGGCCTTTGCGTCGTCTCATTCTTGACTCCTCTCTAGAGTGCTGTCTGTCTGGATTTGGTGGTCGTCCTCTACGCCCTTCCATAGCTCTGATACGGGGAATTACTTCCTCTTCCTTCAGAAGACACCACTGCACACCCTTTTAATTGACACATTTCACAGACAGGTATTATAAACCCAGATTAAAAAAAAGGAAAAAGAAATCTAAGACACTTGAGAACATGAACAGCAAGAGTTTTGGGTTGTTCCCCCCCCCCCCGAATATTTTTTATTTATATATATATATTTTAATATATATACATATTTTTATATATATATATATATATTAAAAAATATGCAAGAGCTGTGATGTACTATTTGGGCAGTACGATGTTTTGATGATGCACAGAAGCTATATATTGACAGGCTATCACTACCAACTTTTGTAAATTGTACTACTATGCAAGATTTTGAAGACTATTCAGTGACATACACAGTTATTACCTAGCAGGTATGCCACTACTGTGTCATTTTTAATTATTTCTGACCAAATCGCTTATTGCTCAACCCTTTTTAAAAGGTGAAATAGATTCTTCCTTATTACATAAACTCAAAAATAACTACTCTGCTTTCACATAATCCACTGCTCAACATGAATGAAAAAAAGTGTCAAGCTATGAGTCACTGTCTTCCAACTGTTAGTGTTTACAGAAATTTTGACATACATAACAAGCAAAGGCAGTAGTATATTTTCAAATATTGCTTTCTGGGGTGTTGTAGATCTCAACAACCAAGTTGAAAAAAACCACAGATTCATTTTAATCTTGAAGTTTTATTTAGTACAATTTAGTTCTACCCTCATCTACTGCAG
This sequence comes from Mycteria americana, assembly GCF_035582795.1. Classification (NCBI taxonomy): domain Eukaryota; kingdom Metazoa; phylum Chordata; class Aves; order Ciconiiformes; family Ciconiidae; genus Mycteria; species Mycteria americana. Next base: position 44,707,586 of record NC_134373.1, read on the forward strand.
AAAAATTAATTTCTGCGCCAACTTAGAAGTTATAAACTTTTGATTGCTTCAAGAATCCATCTATGTGAACTAAAAGTTATGTTAACTATATTCTCTAACTGAACAAAATATGCAGCAATACATTCAACCCTTTCTTTCACTATTACTACTGTTTTTTTGCGGAGTCTAAGACAAACACTGAAATACTTTGTCAATACAAATAACCAAGTTAGTCCTCACATAGCAATACCTTTACTTTAACTGATAAAAAGTAGAGTTTATTGCGCCTACTGAGCAGAAGAGGAGCACGGTTTATCTGATCCTGTTTGATTGAACATGAGTATTTCAAAATTGTAACGTGTTTTACCATTTTCCCAAGTGTTTGAAAAATGCGAGGAAAAAAAATGTAAGCTAAGTATCCTTCAGGACTACTCCATAATCTGCCTTAAAAAGGTTTGTAAAAGATTTTGAAAATGTCTGCTAAAGCAAGAATGAAAGTTGGTAACTTATAAAACACATTAGTTAAATATCTGTTCAGAAAAAATACATTTGCATTACCAAAAGTTTTCACATTTATATGGACATAAATACTGAAAGCAAATTTGCTGTACCATAAAATACATTTTTATTTGCTTTTTCTGACAACTTATCTTTTAATTCTTCCTGCTCATTCTTCATAATTACAAATGTTTAATATAAGATTCGACAAAAGAAATGGCATTTTGCTAATGAAACATTCAGATTCCAAGGAAGCTATCGGTATCTCCAAAGATACCTTTTTTTGAAGTTTGAATCACTCCCAGTTAAGACCAGCCCAAGAGTACATCTCACGCTTAGTTAACAGACTTCCCAAAGGGCTTTGTTATTAGCTATGTTCCTAAAAACAAGCTGTTCAGAATCATGACCATATCACTATGTGTACAATGCATCATCACTAAGAACTTTTTAATCCAAAATAGTTACGTCTAACACTTAAACAGAAATTAATTCATTTTCTGTCTTTAAGAGTACTACTTAAAGAGTACTACTTAAAGAGTACTACTTAAAGAGTACTACTTAAAAGGCGGGGGGGGGGGGGGGGGGGGGGAATATAACAAATATGCGGAAGAGAAAGAGAGGTCTACAAGATCATTACTGCCACAGAGACTACGGATGTATATTACATTTTCCTAATGCCTCCCAAAGGAGAAACTAGAGGCCATCAAATGAAGCTAGTAGAAGGTTCAATAAGCAAAAGGACCTGGCGTTTCAAGGAATGGGGAGAAGACTGTTTAATGTCCTGCCAAAGGACATCGTGGATGCAACAAGTTTCCTCAAGTTTAAAAAAGGACAAGACAAAAATAGTCCAGAACAGATCCATTAAGGGTTAAGCAGGAGTTAATTGACCATCTATATTTTGTGCTCAGGTATCTTTTAAAATCTGACCCAAAATACATTTCTATTAAAAGAACGTACAATCTGATATTCTGTGGATTTTCAATATTCCAAAGAAAAAAATATGGGGGTTGTGCCCCAACACAGGAGAATCAGGGGCTTACATAAAATCTAAGCTTTGCTACACAAACATTAGAGAAAAAACGGCAATAACACTGAAATGTTGTGGTTTATTGTAGAAACTAATCAAAGTAATAACTTAATTCAATTTCTCACCTTCAGGCATCTACCATCTATTGCAACACTGTACATCAGGACATTTGCCAAAAAGTCACCAGATAACTATGCGTGGCAGCAGAATCAAGCTCAAAGCCCATTAACCAAACTAATGAACAAAACCATAGGCACTCACAAGAATCAGACATCCTCTTTTCAGTTTAGATTTGTGAGAAAAAATTAACAACAAAGCATTCTAAACTGAATTCTAGAATTCAGAATAGGACAAACATTTTAAATTCCAGTTTCTAGAAAAGGAAGCAAATAATTACTACTACATTACAAACACGTATGACAGCTGATTTTAAAGTTGGCTGTTCTGTATGGTATTTTTATTGCGTCTGTCAAATATTTTAGAATTCTAAATAGTTATTCACAGAATAAGTCTGTTAAGTAAACAACAATAAGCTTAAGAATCAGCTTTAAAAAAAGGTACAAAACCACCAAACATTCTTTTCACCGCTTTATGAAAAATCTTATTGGGGGAAAAAAGCGCATACCATGTTTACCATGACTTAGCGATTACTCCCAGAGAGCTATATCCAGGTTAAAAAGTCTGTATTTTGCCCTTACTGATATTTCACCTTCAACTACATGGATCTGAATGGAGCTGCATGAAGAGTCAAGTTTTCTCTAACTTCATAATGACCCTGAGAAGGAAAGGGCTGAGAGAGCTGGGACTGCTCAGCCTGGAGGAGAGAAGGCTCAGGGGGATCTCACCAATGTGTATAAATACCTGGAGGGGAGGGTGCAAACAGGACGGAGCCAGGCTCTTTTCAGAGGTGCCCAGTGACAGGACAAGAGACAGTGGGCACAAACTGAAACACAGGAGGTTCCCTCTGAACATCAGGAAACACTTTGTCACCGCGACCGAGAACTGGAACAGGTGGCCCAGGGAGGTTGTGGAGTCTCCCATCTTAGAGACTTTCAACAGCTGCCTGGACGTGGTCCTGGGTAACTGGCTCTAGGTGACCCTTCTTGAGCAGGGGGTTTTTGACAAGGTGACCTCCAGAGGTCCCTTCCAACCTCAACCATTCTGTGATTGTGATGAATACTCTTGCTGTAATATATTAATGAAAGCCAGCAAGATGCTATCTTAGGGCACAGCTCAGTATCACTCCACAACACTCTCTTACATCTATGACTTGATGCAGTATTCCTATACATGTTACTCGAACTCATAAGGACCCATGCCCTCGCCATCACATCAAATCACATTCACACTAATCTTTCTAAACCACAGCAGTTTCAAGCCTCCAGGTCATGTCACTGAATTTCCACAGTTGCCAAACTTCAAACATTCCTCTAACCCTGCTATTTCATGGCCCACTTCTGACAGATATGCTTCTCTGTTAAAGCAGTTAATAACTGCGTTGAATAACCCATAAAATCTGGTTGCTTGTGTACCGGCAGAGAGAAACACAGGCACTATCAGAAGCAGGTAATCCATGTATTTTTGGCTTGTTATAGTTAATTCTTCAATACAACTGATTTAGCCCTTAGATCATTTTCTTCGCATCTTTGAGCTTTGTGAAACTTACCCAATCAATTTGGATGCCTGCTGCGTGTCTCAAAAGATGACAGAAATGTATAACAAAGGAAGGGAAGAGTAACCATGAAAGGCTATACAGAATACTTGAAATTACAGCAAAAGCAGAAATAAAATTCCTGGAGTTACCTCCAGACATCCATGAAGATATGATTATCACATTGTTTTGAAGCTGGACAAGTTTAAAAATTTCAGTAAAAAGGGTGCAAGTTTTCTTCATGAAGTATCAGTATCACATACTGTTTTACTAAGTGGATATTATCAGCCTGAGTATAGCTCAACTGTTTACATTATCATCTTCCCATTCAAAACCTCATACATAAAATGTAAATACGTTTTAGCACATCTGAAACAGCTGCCCTCGGTCCCTTTTTTTGTTTGTTTGTTTAACAAGAAAACTTTTCCTCTGTCTAACCAACTCTCAGTGGAACCTACCACAAACTATACAAGTAGAAACTACAGTGAGATGTACAGCAACTTACTATTCATACTGCCAACCTTGCCCTCAGAAATCTGCCCCTCCTGATGCCTTCATTCTGAAGTTTTATAGTATCAAAGAAGGGCATGATCTGCAAATCACCTCATGAATTAAAGGGAGAAGAAAGAGATAACTAGAGAAGGGAACAAGACTAATGAAGTAATATGGGCAACAGACACAAAAAAAGGTAACAGGGTAAAAAGAGAGCAGATACCCTGACATTACATTATGTTCACAGTATAAGGAATTATTTCAGGTACATAGCAAAGTTCTCAACTACATGAACTTGTTGTTTTCTGAAGGCCAGACATGAAGAGAGCCTAGCAATGTTTTACCCTGTAAGCCAGGAATCAGGAAGCACTATCTAGAAGTAGCTGCTTACTATGAACTCAGTCTTTATTGCTTTCAAATTTATACTATGTGAACATTAAGTATTTCTGCAGGGTATCACATGGACATAAGGCTTAACTAGAGCCTGAATTCAAGATTGCTGATAGCATGATGTCTGCCGACATTCCTATAGTAACGTATTCCTATAGTAACATAGTTCTCTTTTAAAGAAACAAATATATTCACTGACAAAAGTCCAAAAACTTTCATGCTCATCTTGAAGAAATGGCAACATGACCAAAATACAGTAACACAGTATGACACAAACATAGTATTAATTTCCTTAAAATTCTAATTTTATCTATCCTTGTGTGGTTTATCTACGCAAAGTCTAACAGTTCTACCACTGTAAAGTATAACTGGTATAACTCGGCATTCCTTCCCGTAAAAATCTCACGCTTCAGGAAGCTCAGATGGTATTCTCAATACAGGAAACACTTGTATTTAAACACTTATTTTATATATATATTATGCACATGAATACATGAAAAGAGTGTGATTTAACACATACACATAAATTACTATCAATATTAGGTTTATACAGTAAAGGAAGAAATAGAGTTTTAGTCAAAAATATCTGAACACCGACTAATACGTAGCTCAGAGTTCTTTCGTACTAGACAAACCCAGGCTCAGAGCTGATCATAAGGCATGCCAAACTCCTGCAACCTCCTAATAAAATCCCTGAGAGGAGCGGTTTTCAACACTGCCCAGGATCAAGCTCTCAGCATCTCAATATAACTACTATTAAGAAACACGCACAATTTTTAGAAAGAATTAGCTAAAAACAGGCAATGCTTCAGATTGTAGCAAAAATTACTTCACCTAAATTTAAGTTAATGTTCCTTGGATCAAAGACTTTACTTTTTAAAAAGTGGATACCTGCGGTCCATCTCTGGCTTCATAGAAGTCACCCACTCCTATTTTTGCACTGAAGCTGAAATTGTCCCTTGAGATATCCATTATTCCATTTCTGCTGAGATACTGAAAAAATCACATATTTTTCCACTTCAGCTTGTAAATAATTACAACCCAGCTTTGATGTACAGCTAACTTTGTGAGTGTAATGTTTTGCATATTCTATCAAAGGGATATGCATTTATAGGAGATCAAATCAGTAACAGACTGAGATACATTACGCCTCACATCACAGGATATTTTGAAATAAGTATCTTTATTGGAGGGAAAAAATGGCATTTTTTTAATTGCAAGCATGCTTAGTAGCATTAGAACATGGAAGTTAAAAAAAGGAATGTACCTTTACTACTTCAGGATACTGTCTCAGCTTCTTTCCGCAAGGTGCAAAATATGCTACTTCTCCTTGAAGACGACCACCGAAGTTTCTTATTCGGGTTTCTCTTTGCCAGCTAGAGTAATATGAAATAGTTGCATACAACAATACACTTTTTAAAAAACAAGTAATTAATATCAGTTTAAGATTTTTACATAAAAGGAAAAAGGTACATATCTAAAATGTGACAAGAGTATCACAAATCAAATAGGCAAAACCAGAAATTGTTATTATGTAGATTGTCCAAACTCTGACTATATATGGATTTATTTGTATCAAGCTACTTACATATTACCAGATTTTAAATGGCTTAGAACTATATTTCAGGGAGTTATTTGGAGTCTATAGTGGCTCAGATTAACCCTCAGGATTAATTTCCAGTGGCAAAATTGCTAAGAGACAGGTCATGTTTGCAAAAGAGCAAATTTGCTGCACAAAAATTAACACGTGAAATATGTTGACACCTTTAAAGAGATCCATTTGGAAATCTAAATCATTGAAGCCCTTTCCTTATTAGTCAGCCTCAAAAGTTTTTAAACTGCCATTTCTTTACCAACTGACTTTTGAAGGTATTATCTCCCTTTAAGGAATATCAAGCATATACATAACCCACCCGTATTTGAGAGGAACACGCAGCTCCCGTTCATCTGTTACTCTTCGTCTTTTTGAAATACCTAAAACAGAATTTCTGATTAACACCTAAGAGAATTTACAAAATGAAAACATGTTCCTAAAATATACTTTTTATCCTCATATCCCCAAAAGATAAATAATTTTTACATTCTAGCCACTACATACCTCAAGTACCAAGAAAATTAATGTAACTATTCTCCTTTTTAAATACATTTTCCTCTAAGTTTCCTTTAACCTCTTCTAAAATTGTAAACAGAAGAAAACCTAATTATGCCATACTGAACTGCTTGCCTCATTTGGCGTTCTCAGATATTGCTAAAATAATTCCTTGCACACCTGTTTTTCTACACTAGACCATATTTAATTTTTTTCAGTACAGAAGATGAAAATGAAAACACTCTTTACGTTAAAAATCCATATAGTATAATAGGCTCAGCCTCCAAGATTGCAGTCAACTGCCAAATGCAGAAAATTTTCAGGATTATTCCAGCTTTTCAAAGTTCAAACAGATGCTGTGTTTGGCCCTAGTCAAGAGACTGAATCAATAACATCATAGAGACAATTGCCAAACGTGGGGTTTTATGGAGTGCCAAAGGCTGATGCTTTTCTCAGGCCTCTTTGGGAGAACTGTAAGATATGAACTACGTACACAGACGAACTTTTGGCAGATCCATTTCTCAAAAAGGTAGTTTGGACCTTGGGTAAATAACGTGACCTATCTCTTCCCTGTGGAAATGGATGTGAGAGAGTATCATTATCAGACTGAAACCTTGACCTTGCTCCAACCTCTTACAGCCAGAAGGAGTGTCGTATGGTGCAATGGCACAGGTTTCCAACTGAGATGCCTGCACAATCCGGAAGCAACTGCTAGGAGTCCTCTACAGAAAGCACGGAGGAACTACCCATGCTTTGATGCCAAACTTCTTGGACACATGTCTGCAGTCTTAAACTAACATGACTGACTATTACATTACTTCTAATAGTCACAGTGGAGGGAGGGAGATCACTTGTCCAAATACAAGTGAATTGAAAGAGTTGTCCAGTGAAAAACAGATACAGAGAAGAGACAGAAGACCTCTTCAGTGACTGACCAGCTTTAGGCAAAATGGACACAAAAATATTTTAATTGTGTTCCGGTGATTCTTATTAAGAAAAAGTAATGTACCTAAACAAGGACACAAAATTAATTTATTCTACTTCCCACCTCCATAAACAGACAAAAATCCGCTATCAGCCTTTTCAAAGCATCATAAATCAACACAGATTCCTGAGCAAAAAAATTATCTATTTTAAAAATTTGTATTACTCCTAATGCATGGGAAATCTTTTATAAACTGTGCGATTAACAGGCCTGTTTCTGGGAAAAATAAGAAGTAGATCACATTACACTGCTTCAAAGTTAATGCCCTTGATGACATGGAATGAAATTCCTATTCCACTGAATCCAAATATAAAAGCCAATTTATGAGCGGATGTCCCCATTTAAAATCTACTTACTTGCGTGTTGATTAAATATCAAGTTTCTAATTCAAAGTAGTAAATATGCAATTTAATTGTTACCACGCAAATTGAGAAGTGTGACTTTCAAAAACGCATTCTTTTCTGTAGCAGTAATAATTACTAAATCTTACAAATTAGTCACCAAATGAAGAATTATAAACACTATGTAACATCAGGCAAATGCTAAACGTACTTTTCATGAACCTTTTAAAAATAATTCCTTGCATGTAATCCACAAATTCTACTCAGGATTTTGAAATAATAACGAATAAAGTTATATTTTAACTAAATACAGTTATTAAATCTGTTGAGGAAGGGGCAGAAGTAGAAAATGCAGAATGCAAACTATAATGCATAGAAATTAGAAATAACTAGTTTAGAATAAAATGGTAAATAACAAAGACTAAATAGTGAAGAGCTTTAATGTAATAAATATCAAGTCTGGCTATTTCATCCTACCTTCCCTCAAATAATTACATAAGCTAAAATGTCCTGGACTAAGTGTAATGTTCAGGTCCTGAGAACTCGCCATTCTGCTGACCGATTTTAATGTCTGTTGCAAACACCCATGAAAAGATCACGGAATCAGAGAATAGCCCAGGTTAGAAGGGACCTCAAAAAATCATCTGGTTCAACCTTTCATGGGAAAGGGAGCCTAGATGAGATGATCTAGCACCCTGTCCAACCTCATCTTGAAAACCTCCAGTGACTCTACCACATCCCTAGGGAGGTTGTTCCAGTGAATGATTGTTCATACTGTAAAAAAAAATTTCTTTCTTATGTCAAGGTATCACTTGATACCAGTGTCTAAACTACTTTTACAAACACATGCCACTTAGATGTTACATTGTACTATAACAAAAGACATTCAGATACCACAGTGTGTACTTGGTGTAAGAGTAGATGGTGCTGTCCCAAGAAAAACCGCAGGCTGGGACTCAGGACATAAGGCAGCTGGCGCAGAGCTTGGGGTCTTTGCTACTTGGAGATTAAGTGGGGTGGAATGAGCTGCAAGACCAATGGAAGAGCTCTTCACAGAGGATGACGTTTTACTCAGTTTCAGTGGAGGTTTTTCTCCCTCAGTGTCTGTATCCGATTCATCTTGATCTTTATCATCCTCATCATCTTCATCCTCAGACCCTTCTGTATCTGACTCAGAATTACTGTCAGACTCTGTTTAAAAAGAAGTGTGGCAAAAGGCACATTATGACTTGATAACTAATGACAAATATATTTAAGTTCTAACACTTGCGAAGTCTTTTGTCTTATTAAATAAGAGGCTTTTCTGACTTCAATTTTTTTTTTTTTAAATAACATCTCACGTATAAATAGAAGGCTATAATTAACTACCTAAACTTTTAAATTACTACAAATATGACAGCATAAAGTAATTCTGCATGATAATGCACTGGTTTTTAGGATGGAATTCTTTGTTTTTCCATGAGAAGGTGAGAGACAGAAGCTGCAGTCTTTTAAGAGACTGTTTACCCTAGAATGAGCTACAGCTAAGACATCCCCTGTGAGCCAGGCAGTGGTTGAACACCACCACAGGAAGGGCACTTCACAGGTTGTGAAACCTAGCATGAAGAGGAAGCAAACAATGGAACTGGGTACAGGCTGAAAGGCATCAGAATTGGAAGTGTGGAGATCTGGGCAAAGGAAGAGTTAGAGGAAAGGGTAGACAGGATAAGGAACTGAAGACGGGCTACAGCTGTGAGAAAAAAAAAAAAGAGGATTAATGTGTGGATGAGAGGGGGAAAGAGAATGATGAAGGTGGAGCTGGACCCAAGGGATGTTGGCACACAGAGGAGAAAGGAGTGACTGGGAATACAATCAACTCTTTAAAACGGGCCTTGCCTTTCTGAATTGCTTATAAGCCTTTAAAATAGTAGTCTGAACACTATCTATGAATACTGCAGCCCTTACAACTGTCGTGGTACTACTTTTCTCTAATCCTGCTCATTGACTACTGTGCTCCTGAATGAAGCCTAGAAACATGCTTTTCTTGCCACTCTTGCAAATTAAAAGGCCTTTGTTTAGTCCCTCTCTGGTTGGGGAAGCCTGTTCTGCAGATGGGCTCTACCTGCCAGAATAATTACCCACCAACCAGCCTATTCTCTCCATCCCCCTCCTGGGCACCTTGCCACATAAGCAGTACATGAGCTGCAGGCTGGGTGATTGATCTGGAAGGCAGGTCTCTGACAGCTTTTCCAGAAGGCTGTGGAGCCATCTTACAAGGACAGCTGAAAGTATACTTGCCATATGACCAAGCATCAGAATACCCAAAACATGATTTTGGATACGACACAATGGGGGACTGGGAGATGTGTTACTTTCCAGGATATCTGTAGGACACCGTGGGCCATGCTGCCCCAGAATTTCCTACCCCTATTTTAAAATATGGTGGGAAATACATGTTTGTTTTCAACACTCAAAAAATAAAAATTTCTGCTTTTCCTATTAAAAAGGTTAAACCACCTGATTGGCTATCATCAGAATCATCATCTTCATCGTCCTCATCTTCATCTTCATCGTCGTCGTCGTCATCATTTGAGTCGTCAGAGTCCTTACTGCTGGGGGCATCTGAGTCTACCCCTCTGAACTGCTCCACCACCAGTTTTGCAGAATGAAGGCGGTGTTGTGTTTTTACTGCATTTACTGCATTATTGCTGACTGTTTTATCCTTTCCTGAACCAGGTAACACAGGAGAGGTAGAGGGCATAACGGGTGTCCGGTTACCAGTTGGTTTTTTCCCACATGCACTCAAGTTTACTGGCAAAGAAAAGGGGGCACTACTAGAAATGGCTACACTTTCATTGATCTTGGTCTGGGATTTCAGTTTCGTAGTAAGTGCAAGAGGAGCCTCCTGGATGACGCTCTGAATAACTCCATTGGGTTGGTGATTACCTAAAAGTGCATTTGTCAGGAATGGATTAGAATGGTTGTTTTCCAAGGATGTGAGTTTTTGATGAGCTGGTGAACTAGATGTTGGTTTGGAGCTTGACAAAGCTGCAATAACCTTCTTCAGGTTCTTAGATGATTCCTGTTTCTTTAGCTGTGCTGCTGGGAATGTCTGTTTATATTGTTCCTAAAGAAATAAGAAGACAGAGGAATAAAATATGGAAATTTGGTTTTTTTTGTTTGTTTGTGGTTTTTTGGGGTTTGTTTTTTGTTTTTGTTTTGTTTTGTTTTAGCATTCAGGCAGGTGAACTCTTTGAAATCTTAAACATCTGCTAAGCTATTTTTCGTAGGTCAAAAGTAGGTGCTAGCTACAACAGAAGAGATGAGTAACTACAAGTTACGTTAAGTCTCAATTTTCACTGTAAATCAAGTAGGAAAAGACAAACTGGACTTAAGAGGAAGCTGATCCAAATTATGTAGGGAAGCTTTTTCACTTGCTACATTGCTCTATACAGTGATTTTCATAAGGATATTAAGCATCTTGAAAAAAGACATTTTTAAGACACTACTCTTATGTACTGGCATAGGAAAAACCCTGCTTTTTACTCATTTCAGTATATAAAATCTCATTAGTGACTGTAAAACTAGCTTTAGTAATTTGTTCATGTTAAAGCACAAGGTAAATACAACACACTAATGGCTACAATACTAGCAGAAAACCAAGAGAAGGCTCTTGGCATAGAAAAATTTTATCAAAAAAAAATTTGGGAAAAAAGGTATTACTCAGAAGTACTGTGATACGCTAGCTTTTTAACTCTGAAAAAACAGTACTTGAAAGTTCTTCAGGTAAAACTTAATCAGTAGTGGCTCAGAAATGCACGTAAAGCTTACACTGTCTTTAGTCTATAGACTCTTCCAAGGAAAAAGAAAATACATCATATTTGATGGAAAAGAGAATGGAATAATAGAATGGATAAAGATGGTACATTTTAAACCATTTTTTAAAAAATATTAAGTCAAATACAATACATTCTTGAAGTTACTATTATTTAAAACTGAATGTGAAATTATGAAAATCCTATAAGATAAATATTCCCACAGTGCATGTTTCCAGTAAAAGTTTTAAAGAAGTCAAACCACTAAATGGGTGATCTATCATCAGCTGAAGACTCAACCTAAATTTGACAGCAGAAGCCTCTTCCGATGGCAAAGACGTATGTTTTCATAATTATAATTTATTTAACCATTTCAGGTAAATGACTAGCTTATTTCAATTTCACAAAGTAACTGGGAGTTGAAAGGAAAAATAGTGTTTCTCTTCTGGTCTAGGAATAAAAACTATGCGATAAAAATATTTTTCAGTCTTCATTGAGGACTGTGAGTTAGCTGTGAATCAGAGTTCAGTTTACTCTTCACCAATACCACTTAGTTTAAAACAAAGTTTGGTTTTAATAATGAAACTTGCCTTGGTAAATGAACTTTTTAAATATTATTTTTATATATATTAAAAATATATATTTTTATTTATATACATAAAGCCTCAACATTTCTAAAATACTAGACTTTTATTCTCTTCTAATCCCCATTCAAATCTAACCCAATAGAAATTAAGAAAATTCATCACTAGTCACCATAATCACTATTAACAAAATAAACAAACTGAGAATCTACAAAGAATTTTTGTAAGCTACAGAACAGCTAAGAGACACACATGTAAACATATTGTAGAGTCCTGACCAGCAAAAATATCAAATTTATTGCAATGGCCATACTGAGTTTTAATAGCTATCAGTGCATGAATATCTTCCTGTCTTTAAAGAGCAAACAAACGCCAAGATTAAATCAAACATTTTTTTAAAAAAGGCTTTCAGCTACTTTGCTTAAAATCATTATTAAAATAGGTAATTTTAATTACTTTGACTTAAAACTATGCAACCTGAAACAAAGCGAAGCCATGCTTACATACTAGATATGGAAAGTATTAAATCAGCATTCTGACTGAAACTAGGAGAAGCACAGGAAAAATATCCAGGCCACACAATTTACCCATGACTACTTTTTGTATTTTGATACTTATTTTAGCTGCTCATTTTCCTTAAGAGACGCATGACAAAATCCTTTGCTTTCTTTGTACCCATTACTCTCACCAGTACACTGATTGCTTTCAGCAGGGCTGTAAAGTTCCACTATGTGATGAGCATGAATCTCAAGTTTGGCATTATGTGACAGTAAGTTGTGTATACGATTACATCATGTACACATTAGGGTAGGCATACATGCACATGCGCCACCAAGTAGATGACTTTTCTCCAAGATAAAGTTATGGAATAGTTCAGGGCATTTATAATGTATAGTGAATCATCTCTAAAATTAAAGCATAATATTTGCCGTGCTTTAAAAAAAAAATGAAAAAACCCACAACAACAACAAAACCCCACACAACCAACCACCACAGTTCAGAACATACACTACTCACACAATTTAGTTAATTTACATCATTCAGAAATCCATATCAACTCTAAACATGTCAAAAAAACACGATATGAAAACAAATTTAAATATAATATTTTAAAATTATATGTATAAGATCTTGATAGCACAATGTTGCATCTTGTTAAGCAGGCAACGCAGGTTGCAAATAATCAAAAAAACAGTGATTTTTCACTCACCCGTTTTGATCTTACATCACTGCTCAAAGAGAAAGATTCTTCAGAGGTATTTTTATTCCCTGCTTTGAGTAGATCAGGGGAAGGAACTATGAGTTTTAAATAGGTTTCCTTTTTGGCTTGATGTACCAAAGACAAAGGTTTCACATTGGGAACCAATCCTGTAGACTGTATTACACTTGTGTGTTTGTTCACAGATTCCTCCTTTGCCTGAGAGCTTTGGAAAATAAATGGAAGCTGCTGTGACAAAACCTGAGGCTGCTTCTGCTGGGACTGGAATGATGAGTGAGTCTGGGAATCAGACACAAGAGGTATCTGCTGGTGTGTTCTTTTTTCTTGGGACTTTTCATGTGGTTTTTGTCCATCAGTTTTCATATCTGTTACGCCACTATGCATTAGCACCTGCAAAATATGTATTTTTGACTGTTCATATTAGATCAGTTAAAGATCCTTAAAAAAAAAAAAGGTACATCATCAGTCCCCATGAAACAATTATACTATTCTTGGCAGAGGATGAACAATAATAATTTTAAAATCAATCTTGTCATATATTTATTGTTTAGGGTTTTTTTTTCCCCCAGATAGTTTCAGCATGTGAAGACAGTGCTTAGTAGGGAAGGAGTACCAAATCATGGTTGTTTCTAAATATATTTTTGACTGTAAACCTATCAGGATACTCAAGATTCCAATCTAGTTCTTGTATTGGCTACCAGGAAAAGTAACCACTGTACTAGGAAGAAAGCAACTGCCAAAGCAATATCCATAGAAAGATATATTTCCAATACACTATCAGCACACAGCACTTAATTTCTTTATATTTCCCACTTTATAACAAAAATAAGTCTACCTGTTAAACTCCTAGCCCATAAGGAACAACAAAACACACGCACACAAAGGAAGCAAAAAACACCCACAAAACCCTAAAGCAAAACCAAAAAGAGTATTCTTAGCATTTGTTAATGTGTAGTTAAATAATTGCTCACTGGTACAAACGTGAACAGGTCAATTTTTCACAAACAGCTTTCAGTGACAAGACCGTGAGCAGGAGACTGAGGTGTCATACCTTGTTCTTGGTTTTGCGATGTGCTTCATTTTCAGAATCGGATTCATCATCTTCACTCTCTTCAGCACTCTGGTCCTCTTCCTCCTCTTCATCCTCCTCTAGATCATCGGAGTCACTACTACTTATGCCTTCACTTGAGGTGTCTGAAGAGGAGCCTGAATCACTGTCGCTGTTACTAGAGCTTTCCACTGCTTTTTTTCTGGGCTTCTACCAGGAAGATGAATGCTCTATTAATGGTTCAGCTTTAATCTGTTACATCATCTTATTATTATGCATAATCTTTAAAACAATAAACAGTAAGATTTTGGAGTAAAGTTAGCTGCAACCCTTGAACGCAACTGCCTGTCTCTGGAGAATAATAAAGAGAAAGAAGTGCTGCACAAGATGATGAAAATGAAAAACTAGTCACAAGGTTCCGCTGAAGTATTTTTCTGACCACTCACACTGTCAGAACAGTTGGCATCACTACATTTCAAAGCAATATATCAAATTTAGGCCTAGAAAATCAGCCTGGAATTCAGGTCTAGCAAACCTCCACAGAATGTACTGCTTCCAAAAAAATTTAAAACCAAAAGCTTTACTGCAAACTTGACACAGAAAGAACAATACATATTAGATTCATCAGTAGGTTTCAGTGACACATTCATTTAACTACATTACTTAACTTACAATTTCACAGTATGCACTGTTCAACAATGTGAGGTTTTCAGGACTGAAAAGAACATGCTCATCAAATTGTTTCTGGGATTTGCTCCTGAAAAATGGACCAAAATCTGCTGAAATACTCTGACAACTGTATTATATTTAAATTCTTGGAAAGAACAAATTTGCAGACCTGAATGGGAAAGTAAAAGAAGCAACACACAAGAATGTAGAAAACGAAGAAAGGTGTAAAAAACACAGGAACTCCAAGACCAGATTTTAAAGAGCAATGGATGAGGAAAGTTAGCTTTTTGGGGAGCTAACTAAAACAAACGTGTATTTTACAAAAATACATCTGAAGGAGATACATGTGGACTCGAGTGTTATGGTGGTGGCTATGTGAGACACACATGAAAGTATGTATTACTGCATTAAAGCGTATTTAATCATTAAAGAGAGTTCACAGAATGATGTTGGAAGGTAGAGAAACGTGAAACAATTACAGATGTCAGGCAGCAGCAGCCAAGTGCTTTGTAGCATCTAAACAGGGCACGTGGAGGCATTGAGCAAATTGTAAGGTCAAAAGGAAGATAGGTGGACAGGAAAAGTAGGTGACTGGAGGGCAAAAAAGTTGCAGCAATTCTAGATAACAATGCAGACAGAAGCATCAGAGAAACAGTGCTTTAAAAATATATGCTTTCTTAACAAAACTTTCCCCAAAAGTTTTCTCTTCAAATCTTTTTTTTTTTTTTTTTTTAATGGTAGGTGTATTATAAAACAAGAAGCTAAAAAGAAAGAGCAATTTTATGTCAAAGATCCTTGTCTTATGAAGAAGAAATTAAATTAGTGGGAGAACATAACAAACTTATTTTGGTTTTGGATGGGATAGAGTTAATTTTTTCATAGTAGCTCCTATGGTGCTATGCTTTGGATAGTGACCAAAAGAGCGTTGATAACCCTGGGATGTGTTAGTTACTGCGGAGCAGTACTTGCACAGCCTCAAGGCCTTTTCTGCTCCTCACCCCACCCCACCAGCGGGAGCTGGGAGGGGACACGGCTGGGACAGCTGATCCCAACTGACCAAAGGGCTATTCCAGACCATATAGTGTCACGCTCAGCAATAAAGGCTGGTCAAAAGAAGGAGCAAGGGGGGGACTTAAGGCATTTGTCTTCTCAAGCCACTGTTATGTGTGATGAATCCCTGCTTTCCTGGAGATGGAAATTTCAATTTACTTTGTGAAATAGCTATAAAACATGGAAGCTGTAGGCGCATTAAGTCTCATCTATTTGTCAATTGGCTGGTATCTGTATCATTTTTTTAAACTAGGTTCTCTTTATCGATTCCTGTGATGAACACAGTAATACTTCATATCATCATACTTTCTGCATACTGTCACATGCATTGCTTCACTGTTGGGAAATCTTAATAATTTAAGTGTATATATTTGGATTTATTGTTTCACTGCTCAATTCAGAAAGGTGTCAGTTGATACTTCACATGAGGGACAATGATCTGACTGTGTGCAGAGACTTAAAAAAATAACCGATCTAAATAACTGTGCCAGTCTATGGTAGGTCCTGTATGTTTCATTGCTGGTGTCCTTTACATCGTATTTAAGTATCTTCCTGTCTAATATTTGGCACAGATGCAGAATATTTCTTCATGAAGGTTAAGATCATAAAATGAAGGACAAGACCATGATCTGAAGCAGTAAAAGTAACAATGCCTCCTGGAATCACACCTCTAGGAGTCTACTCTAGTATTTCCCTTTCATGATCTTCTATTTATCTCTGTACGTCGAAAGGGAAACACCCAAGACACTGCAATAGTACTAAAATCAGAAATATCCAGTTTATTCAAGATGCTGATGAAATACATCTTCTTAACATCAGCTTCTTAAGAGATGCATGTAACAGTCTGGAAAAAGAAGAGTATGTCAATGGACTTACTTAGCTGATAGTGTTTACTTCCACTCATCAACACTAAAACTTTTGCTGTCCATCTGCCTTTACAAAATGTGTTAGCTGCTGTATCTTACAAATCTATCTTTTCATACCGCAAACAGGAACATAAGAAAATTACCATACCAAGAAAGGAGTCGGGAACGTTCTTGTGAAAAAGGAGGCGGCAAGTGCCAAGCAACATCTGACAAGTCTGATTCACAAAGAACTACCTCAAGTAAGAAAAGGGACAGCTAATGTTGACATAAAATTTAGTAAAACCTGTAAGCAATCGAATGTTTCAAAACAAATCAGGCACTTAACTACACTGTGAAACACAACTGCTTCCTGTGGAGTTTTTACTTCATAAACAAATAGAATCTCTTTGACATAGATAAAACCAATACACAGAAGTTGGATTAGTAGGATTCCACAAGAAGGGATGGCGAATTAGTAGCTTAGAGAAAATGTAATGATAGGGAAAATTTAGACTCGCGCATTTAGTGTATATGAAAGGATTAATCTTGATGGAGAAGTTTCTATCAAATCCAGCATAAAAGGCAAAGCAGTGGGGGCGGGGGGAGCCAGTAAACTGCATAGCAAAGAAATAATTCAGACTAAATCAAATAATATAAGCCAGAAGGAGAAAAAAAAAATAACTGTAAAGACATTTAGAACAACAAAAAAATACTTGAAAGAAATTCTAAAAGCTTGCTGACACAAAAGAAAATAGTCAAGAGAGAGAAGGAAAAGTACAGACCAAAAAGTAAGTACTGTTTTACTTCATTTGAAATATACTAGAAAGAAAAAAAGAGAGCATTAGACTTCTGAAGACATAAGTAAGACCAGGCAGATATTTATAGAATATAAAAAAAAAAATATTCTTTAGAAAAAGATAATAAAAGACTCTTCAACAAATACACTCAATTAAAAAATTATTATTAAGTTATATTAAAAGAGCAAATGTCACTTCGACTAGTTCCTCTATTGGCAATGATATAGTCATAAAAGTTGAAGCAAGACTGGGTTCCATTAAAATAAATTTCATATTTGATTTTGGTTCACTGACTTCAGCAAATTTGCCAGATGGTTATGCTAATTGAAAATGTCCACTGTTCAGAAAGCAATAATCTAGACTGAATATGAGTACCAAGAAAAGTAGCCCGACCTTAATGACCCAATGGAATAGTCCCATAAAAAGGTGACTAAAGTGACAGTTTAGAAAGATTTTAGTCATGATATCAAAGTACTGAAGTTTAGAAAGGAAATACAATATGGTAATTGCTAAGAAGAGATATTAAAGGATGTGACTACAGTTAATAACCCAGCATCCTGATGCTAATTCTGGAATCCAGGTAAGTAAAAGCCCCCAGCGCAAGACCTTGGAGTGGATTCCTATCTCACCAGCTAATGGTAGGGGACTTTCTCTAAGCCAAATGAGACTTAAGTTCACCAGTTATGCTTTCTTTCCCTGGAGACTGTTGCTTTACCAATGTAAAAATCCTGCTGACCTTCCTCATCCTAGAAATTCACTGATGCAATCAATAGAGGGACAGTCAGTTTTGCATTTCTTTTGTGAGGCTGAAGCAGCACTTTCAGATGAATGATTATTTATAAAGTGTATCTGCTTATTCAGTTTTATCTTGGCCATAACAGGGCAGGCTTAAAAGAAGACAAAGCATGCTAAAGTCATCAACACAGAGACCAACACAGCAAAGTAAAACGGTAACGCAGTTACCAAATTTTTGTATGTAAGAAATAAGTCATGGATACTCTATCAGATCATCATGATGACATCTATCTTCAATACAACATCATTATGCTCAACAGACATAACATATGACATGACACAAATATATAGCAATAAGTGAGGATTTGGCACAATTTAAAACTCATGTTTCAGACAGATTCCAGTTTATCATTGTCTGATACGTATAGCCCTCTGAATTATCAAATACACACCCTAGACAAAACAAACTGGATGAGAACTTCTAGTAACTACAGCTTTGAAGATCAGATGTTTCTATCAACACAGAAGTTGTTTTTCACACACTACAGGCAAAAAGAATTATATAATACAAGTTACTATCAGATTGCACTTTAGGATTCCCTAAGATGGTAGGACAACAGAACTAGAATTCAACGAGGAAGAAAACATTGCACAAAAAGTAACTCTAGATTTTCACCAACTGTAAAAACAGCTTGGTATCAGCTTTGCCTCTTCTTTTTTAAAAAAAAAAAAAAATTTAAATAACAACCTCAAAAAGAAAATTACAACTAAGGATATGATTGAAGAAATCAGCAGATGAATACTAAAAAAATGAAACCCTAAAGAAAGGAACATTTAGAGAAGTATAACTAAAATGTTTTTCTAAAGAGCACAGTTTTAAAAGAGGCAAGTGTTGTTACACTTCGAAATTTAGAAACGTAACATCACTTGTACAAAGCTCAGCACAAAATACTCCATCTGCCTAAGGCTTATTCCTCTGCCTTCAGTTCCAGCTGTGGCTTCGTTCTAACATACTGAAATAAAAATACTGATTCAATTTTTTTTTTTTTTTTTTTAAATCAAATCTCTTGATCTTCTCCTCATGTTGAAGTTCTCATTTAGAGTATTCTGTATGTTTTGATTGGAAAGCTTGTTCAAATCATTACATTGACAAATACCAATTACCTTAAAAAGTCTCAGAGGAAAAGTTAAGAATAAGGATTAGAGGTATGTCTAGAATGTCAACATACCGAGAAAGACCAGGAACAACAAACTCCAGTATTAGGAAAATTACTACAGAAACTTAGGAAGCAAAACTGTTGACAACCTGAAATTTTTCTGCATTAGATAGAAGATTTAGGTTTGTATCTTAACATTTAAACAAATTTAAGAAAGAAGGTACACTAATGGATTGAGTACATTGTTTTACAGCAACTCAGTATTTAGCACATTGAAACTGGACTTTGAAATCAGTACCCACACCAAAAGAAAATGTATCAAGGATACAGAATTCATACTTAAAGACAAATGGTAATACAAAGGAGAAGATAAAAATGCTGACAAACATCCTGACTGAAATTTGAAAAAAAGCAAAATGAGGTAAAATTTTCAGTGATACTCATATTAACAAGTAACTAGCTCAACCAGCTCAGTTTTCTGAATAAGGCAGAGCCAAAAAGTGAGCAGAAAAGAGTCTGTTCATTTACTTACGATATAGAATTTTAGGAAGGTATTTGGAGATATTAAAGATAGAAATTTATTTAGTATTCTGCATAACTGCAGTAATAGAAATGCAAAGACATTATCTGGAAAAAGCTTTACTTCTGCACCATAGAAACAAAGCTTACGTTTTGCACTAAATATCCAGGATAAAAGCAGAATTTTAGAAAGGAAAAAGCCATTTCTAGTATTTAAGCCTGAAAAAAGTCAAAGATTTCCCAAATACCTGTAACCATCTTAATGCCTTCAAAAGTTGTTGATCGTTGAACATATGAAGAATGTTTTGAGGGAAAATGTTCTTTATTATGTTAGTAATTTCCCTATTGTCAATATATTAAACACCGTCTCACTACACAAATATAATTAACCATTTTAGTGCTAAGAGCTATTTTTATGCAAACACCAACTGTCCTTTGAAAATGGCAACCTCTCACCTAAGAACACTCAGATTTGGGAGCTGAATGTAATGCAATAATAGAAAGAGAAAGAAAGCAACAGACCCAAGTCACTCACAAAACGAAAATATAAATAAATATCAAGAAATAAAAGTATTTTAGCCTAGATGGCTGCCACTAGGGAATGACTTCCTTACCTTCTGTTCTGACAGTAATAAATTTCCCAGTATCCCATTTGCCGTGTTTTGACTAAGTAGTTTTGATTCCAAGAGTAGCAAAGCTCTTAAGGAGTGCTTGGGTCAGTATATAAGGAGGCCTACTAACTCACTGAGACTACTCATGTCTTTCATATTAGATGGCTGTGTAAGTTTTTTGCAGAAGCACAGCCACTAATAATACTTCTTTCTTCTGATAAATAGGAAATTACTCCCAGAAAAGCATTTTTCTTTTAGTGCCTAAGAATTTCATTTTGCTTCTGAAATATTTTATATTTTAAGTTACACAAAAACATAATTACATAAACAGATATAATTTGTAATAGGTTGTCATTTATAATTATAACACGAATATTTATACTCTAATATAATAATACCAAATATTGGTGTTAAAATAATATACTTTATTTTTATAATTATATACATTAAATATAAAAGTTATCGCATACAGCTATTAATTAGTGCTAATGGTAGCTTTGGTTCATAAACATGTCAAAACACAACCTAATAATAATAAAAAAAAAAAAAAAAACAAAAAAAACAAACAAACAAACAAAAAACCCCACAAACAAAACAAACCACACACCACACCAAAGAACCCCAACACAAAAAACCCCCATAGAGACACGGGTATAGATCTTGCTCTAATAAATAAGAAAACCCCAAAACATTTTGTATTGGGAGAGAACACTTGAAAATGCTGCTGTGTGCACAATCAGAACACTCACCATGTCAAATTTTTGTCTGAATCTTAAGGTTTTTTCAGTATATTTACCTTATCTTTGATTTTGTCAGCTCTGGTGTCCAAAAGCTGAACTTTGCTTTGCTCCTGGTTGTATTTGCGGCCTCCTGCTCCTGAGGTTATAGCTTTCACTTGTCCTGCAGATGTTGTGATGCTAGTGGATAGTACAGATGTGCTGATACCAGATACTGCAGTGGTACTGTTCCCATTCAGTGATCCATTCACACCTTAAGATGACAGATTTACAAAGTGACACTTAAAATATCTGAAGTAGCAGATACTTTCTTTGAGATGTTCCAGTCACACTAACCTAGCTTCCATAAACACGGAATAAGATACTAGACTACTCACAGGTTACTCCCAACATACACTAAAAATCAGCATCCAAGAGTCACTTTGATTTGCTCATGGAGTTATTTTCATTAACACATGCAGAGCACCCATGATTTAAAGGACAAACACACATTTAATGCTGTAAGGAGAGGAAAAAAAAGAATCTGAAATTGTCCATTTTTAGGCCCAAACTATCCTTGAGTTTAGTCAGGGGCAGAAAAATAAAGATTTTGAAGAAAGAGGACACAAAAATATACATTCCAGTAAGTATCTCACAGAATAATTTGTTTACAATTTTGAAGTATCACTCAGCTCCAAAGAAAACCACATGAAGCCCAAGATATTTTATGAGGTTTGCAATGTGTAAAATGAGCTGGGGGGGGAAGTTGTGGGAATGCTATTTGAAATAACATCCATATTCAAGCTTGCTTACTTATCTGTCAAGAAGACTGTTGTGTTCTAAGGAAATACCCCTAAGCATACAAACTTGCTACTCTGCAATACCAGGACTATTATCAGATTGATTCTGAGACACACATCAGGTCCTAAAACCTACCAAAACTATATAAAAAAGAGCTTTGTTTGTACATCATAGAATCACAGAACAGAATATCCTGAGTTGGAAGGGATCCACAAAGATCATCAAGTCCAACTCCTGACTCAACACAGGACAACTTAAAAGTTAAACCACAGATCTAAGAGCATTACCCAAACACTTCTTGAACATAGACAGGCTTCGGGCCATGACCACTTCCCTGACAAGCTTGCTCACCCTCTCAGTGAACAACATTTTCCTAACATCCAGTGTGAATTTCCCCTGATGCAGCTTTAAGCCATCCCCTCGCATCCCTGTCATCGGACATCAGAGCGAAGAGACCAGCACCTCCCTCTCCATTCCCCCTCATGAGGAAGCCATAGACAGCAATGAGGTTACCCCTCAGCCTCCTCTCCTCTAAGCTGAACAAACTTAGTATCAAACAAATGTATCTTACACCTTCAAAAGGCATGCAATACCACTACATAAAATACTACTTTGAAATGCAGGAAAATGTTTTAATATCATTGCGCTATTTTCATTGAGATCCTGTAGCTGCAGCCATCCCTCCCTCCATGCCCCCCCAACAAATAACTACCTGATGCCTGCTTCTTATATGCAGAGGAACAGTATTCACTATAGAAGTACAAGGTCTCCTAAATCAAACCACAAACTTCTAAGAAAACTTTTCCCTATTACTCGGTCCCAGACAAACTACCTAAGGAAAAAGAGGGGGAAAAATATTATTAGAAAGAGTATTTCGTTATTGAAAGTCCATACTTGAATGTCTCATGCTTAGCTGACAGAATCAATTTTTATAGAACTATTTAGGAATGGGAAGAATGATGAGAAGCTCTAATTCCACATTTTTCTGCATGTGCAGAAGTTCAATACAATCATTCCCTCTACAACTTTAGCCATTACCTTTTTCTGTACTGCTCAGACTATTTTTTCCTGTAGCTCTTGAGTGGAATGAAGCAGAATCATGATTCTGTGCAGGAGGTGCAAACAGTGGTGGAATTCCCAAGAGCGGTGGGAAAAAAGCTGCCCCGGGACGAGAATGTATGTCTGCTGTTCGCCACCATTCTGCACCGCAAAGGAAATAAAAACAATTTTCAGTTGTTCTAACAACATATTTAAACATTTCTGTAAGCATGTTGCTGTGCATAATCTAGAGCAGATTTACTAAACCTGGGAGTAAGAAGAAAACACAACACTTAGGAACTTCTTAAATGGCATGAATTTCCTGCAGCAATTCTGGTCTTAAGTCATTAAAGTCATACTGGTAAAGATTTCAATGAAGTTTTATTTAAACACATTCTGAAAATAAATACTTAATAGAAAGCTATGTGACAGTGATCATTCCAAAATGAAACTGCTAGTCTTATAAACAGGATCAATAATCACAGGTCACTCTTGAACCTTCATTAGTACCTCAGCAGTCTTCCTACAGTAGAACTATGAAAAAGCACAACAGCTTTAAGTCACCTCTGCAATCTCAATCTTGGAATACTCCAAGGCTTCCACCACAAAAAACACATCTGAAGCAGTTCCCCATTAAATTACCTATTTAATACAAGAATCTCTAGCTATTCTATAGTTACTCTATACCCACTCTAAGAGGTTTCTACCCTGCAGTTTGACACTGGATCAGAAAAAAGCAGTCTATTTTTTTCTGTAACATCCCTAGTAAAATGGTTGTTTCACAACCAGAGACAGGGCTAAACAATCTAAAACTCTTTTTTGTTTTGTTGCTGTTTAAACTTTCATCTTAAGTGGTTATTGATTTTTGTTTTCCAGGAAAATGAACTTCAAATTAGCTGATACGGTCCCCTACAACTTTCAATTTTTAAAGTTCTTTACTATAGCAGCAACTATTTAGAATATTTATGCAAGCCTTATGTAATCCTTTTCTGCACATTCCTGAAACTCTGCAAGACCAAACTATTTTTTTTTTTTTTAAATAAGGAACTGTTAAGCCTAAACAGCCATGTAAGAGGCAAATATCCAGTGCACTGCTCTTATTACAGGTTTCTGTGCTTAAACAGGAGCCCAGAAATGGCATGCAGATTTGCATAGAGGAATTCCTTAAAAGTGTCAGGGACTTCTGTTACAATAGCTGTTACAAAATGTTGTTGTAGCCACTGTAACACATTTATTAGTCAACAACTGAAAAAAACCCACAAAGCGTAATTAAAGAAGAACCTTTCAAATCCCTCTGAAGGCAAAGAAACTTTTGAAAGAAGATCCTATGTTAAACATTATGTATGTGAGAGAGAAAATGTGTGTTTGGCGGGGGGGGGGGAGCAGTAATATTTTGTCAGAAAAGAAAAATGTCTTCCAAATTTCTCTTAAAACCAACTCTCCCCACCCACCACCAATCAAAACAGAAATGGTATCGCATTACAAGAAACAGAAGAATCAGAAACATGCCACATAAATGCCATTGTGACAAGGGCTAGAAACATAGGTTTGGTCTACATAAACCCTAAATCTAACAAGCAAGTGCATATAAAATAATTCAAGTAGTGGAAGGTCCTATACTGGCCATACAACTCTGAGGGTGTTTAGAGAGAAGCAATGGTAAGTGTTCTGATACAGTTGACTCATACAAAAAAGTTGTTAAAACACAGTGGGGTTTTTCATTTTTTGTATGCTTAAAATATCAGATTTGTGCGTACGCTTTCCCGTCTTATAGTGAAAACCTTATTCTGTAACACTAAACACTAGAAACACACTGGAAGGCATAATCTACATGAGTCACAGGATGGACTAGGTGGTAAGCAAATGTCTTCTGACTTCTGTGATTGACTGCTTTTCCTCTTCTTGAAAGTTATTTCTTTTGGGCTTAAGTGCTATTATGATTTAAAAAAAAAAAAAAAAAAAAAAAAAAAAAAAAAAAAAAACTGAAACATAGATTAAGTTGTGGCATACATTCAGGACAGAAACAGTTTTGCATAATATCCCTATGAACAGCTGAGAGAGCAAAATCTGTGGTTTGGCCCACTGGCATGCTTCATTTCTTAAAATAAAAATATCAAGTAGTATACATTACGAGGATGAGAAACTGTGCCATAAGTACAGAACTTCTGCTATTTTACACACATACATTACTAGTGTGATTAAAAGAATTAAAGCATATAGTTGAGTAGGATTTAGTCTAATGCATTTTAAGACAGTTATTTCATATTGCTGTGAAACACATTAAGAAGGTAAGGAAAGTAAGAAACAGCTACGCAAGTTTAAGGATGTTACATACAGTAATTAAGACTCTTAATGAATACATAAATGAAGTTTGAACAATGCTAATAAACAAATTTTAACCTGCCAGTGTCAACAGACACTGTAATTGTAAGAACATACACCACAGTGATTTTTAAATGTTATAAATGGAAGATTCTAATTTCTAGAAAGACACAAAATATGGCTAGAACACCAGCGATGAAAACAGAAGACTGGATACTCTAGAGCAACAATTCCAAAACTTTCATCATGGTATGATAAACAGGCTGTAATTGATCTGCAAAAACTTCACATTATTCTATAAAATTTAGAATTTGAGCATAGGGATACACAGTAGTTTTGTGTGTATTCTGAGTGGTCCCACAAAGTTACAGAATCATTGCCTTGCAACGTACTAACCAAGAAATGTAAAAACAATGGTCACTGCACAATATATATAAAATAGTACACATGCAGACAAATTGCTACCAAATTAAGGACAAAGGTGCCATTCAAAGGCTTAAGCAAGATTATAACAACTACATACAGCTAGACTGCCTAAGATAACTTCCGGGCTATTGATTATATTATCAAGATCTATGGAAAATACTGCCTTTCAATGAGACAGCAAAACCAAAATTTTAAGATTGTTCTTTCCCCTACACTTATTTACCCAGATACATGAACGTAACACCCCCCCCCCCCCCCCCCCCCCCATCTTTACAAACATGAGTGTCTTAATTGTTAGTTGAAAGTTTTAAGAACATCACAGAAGGTCATAAAATTGCCTACGGTTAGGTGCAGAGTTTTTTCATCCCTACTTCAGTAAAAATAAAATTTTCTCAATGAAGAAAGCTTCTCCTGCAAAATGGAACAAAGTCAATGGAAGCTGTCAAAGTAAGGGATGGTAGTCAATGAACAACTACCATCCCTTACAGCAAAGCTTAAAATGAGTACCCATTAACTCTGCTGTGCTAACAAGCATTAGGTGGCTATTACAACTGAGTGAATCTTTTCATATAATAAGAATAAAGTCACTGAATAAGAACATTACAAATGAATCAGTATTCACTGCTTTTTGAAGTATTTTACCCCTCCTTACTTCACCTCTACATGCATTTCTTTCAGACGCTTTTGCTTTGTGTAGGTATGTATCTAGTATCTCATTATCCTCCCAGTAACAAAAGTTCTGCTTTTACTCCTCTGGCATTAATAACTAAAATAAAATTCTGTCATTTATATCAAATAAAATTTTAAAAATACTACAAGATCTCTTTGCAATATTTGCTGCAATATTTTTTTACCAGTATCTAACCCTACACTCCTAGAACTCTACTGGTGGTGGAATCCCACAATCCTAAATTCTACGGGGGGGGGGGGGGGGGGGGGGGGGGGGGGCTAGGCTGGGACAGATGCATAGGGCCTGGCCACCCAAGAAAAGGGGAGGTCTCTTCAAGATACTCACGTCCTGGCACGAATATCTTTTCTTCAAACTACAGAAAAAGTAAATTAAGGGCCATCTTGACTTACTGAGTACTTTGGAGAATGCATTGCAGTATTTAATTTACTTTAGAAAGCTTTGTTCTCAGATGTGAGACTTGCAGAGTACGCAAGACTGGAAAACACTAGCTGAGTAACTGACATCTTACAGTGGAAGTCAGATGCATCATTTTCTAGTCATCTCTCTTGTGAGATATGTTGATATTTTAAAGGATGGGAGACTACTGACTTCACAAGATGCCACCAAAAAACCCCTTTACTTATGAATAAAACCAAGTAAGACACAAGATTGTGCCAGCCAATACTATTACAGACGTACCATTTGTCTGTAATAGTCCTTTCAAGAAATGTGGTTATGCAATCAGCACACCCGTATAATGAAGAAGGATGTTACCTTGTGATGGAAAGAATAAAAAAAGATCAAGCACTTTGTTTCTTAGAAGACTACTGTGAAAACACTGTTCCTGAGAAACTCAGCCAACATATTTATTTCCTCTCATCAAAATCGTCCTGGACTTAAATCAAGCCTACAATCTGAAGTCTTTTGCCAGAAGTCTTTTACAAAGTCTGCCTAGTGGGTGAGGACAGTTAGCCTTCTTCTTTAGTTTAATATTCCTTGCAACAATGTTTACCCGGAAAAGGTGCTAGTAGCTGGGAACGTGCCGCTAAGGCTGTGGGTGTACCAAGTGTTCCCAAGCCACCAAACTCTGAATACCCTTAACTGGCTGCGTGCGGACCAAAGACTGAGTGGCTGACCACTGGGAAGGCACTCAATACAGTGGATAGGTTACACAGCTGATCCCCAGCTGTGCTGAATGCATGTCCTGAGGGGCAAAACACTTGAAATTGCACTATCCAAACAGATACTGTGAAGTCCAACCTCAAGCTTAAAAAAAATTCTATTAAAAAAATTTTATAGTTTAAAAGCTACTGTTAAGTTTTACGCACAGTATCTTCTGTGTGCAGTATCACAGTATTGGCACCGTATTTCTGCAACACAGAAAATATCTGAAAACATGAGCAACTCTAACAAAAGGTTTGTAAGTAAAAATGAAAAAAGGTATTATATTTGCCATGGCAATTTCTGTTAGCAGTGGAAAAGAGTCTGTTCCTTTAACATACTGGGATCAGAAACAGAGGAATCTCCTTTATAAGCAGAACTGTTTGATTTATCTATCCTTAATACACATGAAATATCCCATTTCAGAGATCAATAGGGGCCTACAAAACACACAATGCACAAACTAATAATGAAATACAAAAAATATCAAAGATATCTTGCATGCATTTTGTAAATTTTAGAATAGAACTCAAAAACCCCAATAACTTCAGTCATTTTTGAGATGTAAAATTAAATGTATGTAAGCTAGTTTTAGAAAACAATTTAAAGAAAATTCTATTGCTCATGATCAAATTATCCATTTGTAGGCACTTCTACATTCAGTCCTTACTTGTATGACAAGTACAAAATAGAATTTCTAGGGAAGCCGTTAGCTTTGCCTTGTAGAAGTTGTGAAACTGCTATTATATTGCTTAAACGTTGTGGTTGGTTTTTTTTGGTTTTTTGTTTTTTTGGGTTTGGTTTTTTTTTTTTTTTTTTTTTTTTTTTTAGCTATGGACCCAGATTAATTACATTGAATTAAAACACGGCTCAATTTCTAAAGATGATCCAAAACCAAAAAATCCGTTTTAAATGGCAGATACACATTACTCCTAAATCTTTTTCCACAGCAGTTAGTTCTAATCTCACACTATTTATATTTTCAAAGCTCACAACTTCATTTAAAACTCCTAGAATACTAATTTCCAATGCCATGATCAAACAACAGGAAGCATTAAAATGCTTTGTCTGACTTCTGTCAACAGTCATGTCAAGTGACTTCACCAGTCAAGCTTGGATATGTTACAGTCATTTGTAGCCTCCATTTTGGTAAGACTCTTCTCCTTTTCTTGACTGCCTTAAAGCCAATTTTTTTTTAAAACCGCTTTACAACAGGGTATCTTTCATATAGCTGGACTTCAACAATAGCATCCAAAAAGTAAAGGCACTCTTAGGAAAGACATTTTTTAAACAACTCTCATCATTCCTTTTTTTTTTTTTCCTCCCCCTTTTTAAATTAACAGGGTTACCTAATCCAAAAAACAACAGTCTACAGAAAAGGTCTCCAATCTGTGGCTTTAACAAAGAGAAGAAAGAAAAATAAGTCTGGCGTCTACAAACTTAGGAGTCTGTGGTACGCATTTACCTTGGAAAAGATTTAGGAGTACACAAATCTAAAATAACTTAAACCCTTGGAAGGAGTCACTGAGAATTCCCCCCTCCCCCCCCCCAACAGTCTACATTAAGACCTCTCAGACTGGTTTGAGTTTTAGTGGTTTGGATCTTTTCTTTCTTAGTGGATTTATTTGAAGTGGAACAAGTTGCCCCAAGACAATGTGCAGTCCCAGTCCTTGGAGGTTTCCAAAACCAGACCTGGTAAGGGCCTGGGCGACATGGTCTGACCCTGTAAATGGATTCTGCTCTTCAGACTAGAGGCCTACTGAAGTCCCCTCCAGCCTGAGTCTTCCTACGATCCTACAAACTTACAAGCACTTCTCAGCATAAACTCAAGACAATATCCCAATGATATTTTTATTTTGCAGCCATATTTCAGAAACACAGATTATTCAATTCCAATCCAACTACTTTAATTACTCTTTTTCAAGAATCCAGTTCTTTACCTCATTTTCATACCATTTCATCACCTTCTTACAAGCTGTAATCTGTGATAACTTTTTAAGAGTCAGGAACTGGTTTTCTTTACTTTTTAAATCTATACAACAAGGCAAACTTCTTCTTTGCTTATACAGGTGATGAAAGCACTAAGACTCAATACTACCACAAGCATCTCCACACGCATCTAAGAACAAATTATTTACAGCTAGTTCTGTTTAGCAGCTTACACCTCATATGAAACTTTACATGCAGTTATGACAAACATACCTAAAAATATAGCAAATATTTAGTAGTAAAAACATTTAACTAGATATTTTTGCTTCCAATTTAAATTTTTAATTTACAGAAGTCTTGCCAGTGTTCGGTACCACTCTAGTGCCTTATAATTTACACAGATTTTTTTTTTTTTTTAATTTGTTACTACTGCCATGTATAAGCATAAAGGCCATTTTAAGCTTCTTTCTTGTAATTTGTTACTGTCCAGAACATCATTCTGACCTGACTTTTGATACCAGTACAGCTATACCACAATGATGCATTTCCCATTCTGACTGCATACAGTGCACATACTGCAAATTCTCATAACCGTCATGTACCTGTCATCATTTCTAGCCAAATCAGGCCATCACTGTAATTGGACTCAAGGACAGAACCAGCCAATGCAAGGACAAGGTCACACTCTATCATCTTTGAAAGGTCATGCAGATTAGGGAGGTCTCCAACAACTGGAGAAAGGCCAATGTCACACCCATCTTCAAAAAGGACCAAGAGGACAATCAAAGGAACTACAAAACGGTCAGACTTACGCTAGTCCCTTGGAAAATAATGCAGCGAGACCTCTATGTGAACCATGTAGGAACACATTCCTGGGCACAAGCAGAATGCCTTCTGTGATAAAATTACTGGGTTTACAGACAAGAGAACAGTTCATGTCATTAACCTCCAATTAAGCATGACTTTCAATACTGTCTCCCACAAACACTCCTTAATCCAAATTAGGACATTATGGTCTGGATGGGGTGACAACTAGGTGGGTAAGAAAACAGTGGGATGCTCAGGGGATAATGGTTAATGGGTCCTACTCTACCTGGATGCCTGTGACAAGTGGAGTACTGCAGGGTTTTATCCTGGGATCTGTCCCATTTAACATCTTTATCAATGACCTGGAGTAGGAAATGGAAGTGCTTTCTCATAAAGTTTGTAGAAAACATCAAACTGGGGGAACAAGTCAATCCACTTGAGGAAAGGGCTGGTATACAGGGAGACCTAGACAAGCTGGAGGAATGGACTGGCAGAAACTTTATGAAACTCAACAAGAACAAAAGCGAAGTCCTGCACATGGGAAGGAATAACCCCTTGGAACAATACAGGCTGGAGACTGACTGGCTGGGGAGCAGCTCTGCAGAAAAGACTCTAGGGGTTTTGGCAGACACCAAGCCATACATTAGCCAGCAGTGTGCCCTAGCAGCAAAGGTCAGCAGCAGGCTGGGCTATATGAGCAGGAGCACAGCCAGTAGAGGAGGGGAAGTAAATATCCCTCTTAAGTCAGTACTCTCCAGACTGCATTTAGAATACTATGTACTGTTTTGGGTCCCAAAAACAAGACAGACACTGACCTCAAAGCTGACCTTCCTTTGATTATGAGGCTGGACTAGATGACCTCCTGAAGTCCTTTCCAAGCTTAATTTTTCAATGATCTCCAGCTACAGATATGCAGACACGCAAGGTAGTTCTGAATAAACAAGTAGCAACTGCCAGAAGCACTCTAGCTATGGAGGTTGAAGCTCCAGGAGGACAATTTACTGTACTTCTCAGCAGGATTAATTAACCCATGGGATCACCAGCACAATGATATCACTTGTTACAGCGTAACCAGCTTGACCTTCCCTTTGACGTGTTTTACTGAACTACAAAGACTTACCCTACACGTTGGAGGGAATTTCATTCAACTATGTAAAAAGTCTCTCACTGCAAGGAGTGTCCCACCTGAAAAATTTGCCCCTTTGCCCTAGAAGTAGCACAGAATTAGCACCATTTGAGTTTTTAGTAAACACATTTCTTGAAGATGGGCAGACAATAACCCCCCTCTACTCTCTAGGCACTGTTTGTTGGGGGTGGACAGTGACCAGAATTATCTTGCTGCTAGATGACAAATGACAGTAGAGGTGGACTACAGTGAGTATGTTCCAAGATTTGTCTTCTACAGGGTGGCTATAACATGTTTGTTGAACAGATCACGTCAGTAATTTTTACACTGTTCTTCAGACCTCCTGCTAGAAGCACTGAAATTTTTACATGCAGCAATGAAAATGCCACCAGGTCCAGTCACAGCACTTATTTAAAACTTTCCAGGGTAGGTACTGACCCAATTCAATACCCTCTAGCAACCATTTTTTTATTGCACATTCTCATGAAGAAACAAATGCATTACAGAAAACCTGTTCCACCTTCAAGCACTGTCTTTAGTCCTGCCACTGTGATAAAACACTATTTCAGAATGTAAACAATGAGTACATCCCATCATTACCATGAAAATCAGACTGGGGTGATTAAAAGTTGATTAGTTTTTTTCTAATTAGAAAGCCATTATCCCATTGCCAGGCTTTCACTTTAAAAATTAATATATCAAAAATTTCATGGCTTCATCCGTCTGCAAAACTGGAATGAACAAACTAATAGAAGATGCAAGATATTCTTCACCTCTCTTCAAGAAAATCACCAGAACAAGCAACACATGTTGAGCAATTCTATCTGTAGAAATGAACTGAACAAAAGGCGATTCAAACCAGCAAAAGAACCACTAGAAATCCTAGAGGAAAGCCTCATTGAGCAACAGTTAAGCTCTATAGTGCCACCTTCACATTTCTTGTTGGAGGAATGTCCATTGTTTTTAAAAAAAAAAAAAAAAATCACCAGGTAATTAGCTGCACAAAACTGTATTATTCCAGTTTGCTTTCACAGTAAACCTGCTCTGACCAAGTTAACTGAAAAGCTCTAGAAACAACAAATGCTTTAGAACAAAAGCCTCTTCTCTTTTTCTGCTATCATCTGTTCTTTGATAGAAAAGCACCATTCAAACATTCCACAGTTGTTACAGTCATATTTACAGCTTCAGCTATGGTGAGACCATTCATTGTATCATCTATCACTCAGAAATAACGAAGAAAAGAGAGGTTTTGTAAGTTTATCTTAAGTCTAGTATCATCATTGTAATACGAGACCTTCTACAGAGGGCTTCTCTTTTTGCTGACTCTTGCATGGACCATTTAAAAAGCATAAATTCCCATACAAAGTACCCCATGATATCATTATGAGGGCATATACTGTCATACTTCATGCCAGGTCATTCCTTACTCTGTGAGTAATCTTACCTGATGTCTAGCAAGTGATTAAGGGTAGTTCTAAATGAGAAAAATAAGCCAAATGAGGTAAGAGGGACAATGCTTACATGAATTCTGAGACTGTATACATCTTCTATGCTCAACTCCATTTTTTAACTTTGAAAAACATGAAGGAAGAAAAGACAGGCTATGCGTAGTGTCTATGTTAAAGCAGAAAACAGAGCTGGATATTTTTTCCAAAAAAGATTCGTCTGAGATGGAAGGGATGTCTGGCATTCTGAAAGCAGGAAAACTGAATTAGAGAATCTTGGCAATCTTACAAACCAATTAGTTTGCTGTGTGTGTAAGCTGTAAGAATTCTTGCCAGCTGTAAGAATCCCTGAATTTATCTAAACCCCTTTTTTTTTTTTTTTTTTTAAAGAATTGTTTCTGCTTCTTACATCTATGAGAACTCAATCAAATTAACAATAACTACATCGGGCAACTAATTGCTAAGGAGTGCCAGCAGGGTATCTTTCTTTTAAAGCCCTTCAGACAATTTGGAACTTCCAGCTGTAGAGCGGGCCAGTGAGCTGCACCATTTGTCTACAATCTATCGCATTGTTTCTGACTGTATTCTAATTTTCAGGACATATAGTGTGCTTTATTTGTTTAATCAACAGGTACAACTGCTCCAGTTTCAACTGGTGCCCCAGCTTTTAACTTCAGTACGAGTAATGCCATCTGTAAGACTGGGAGGCTGGCTGGCAATATGAAGATAAGACATGAGGGAAAACAACAACAGGGCAAGATGAGCTTGACTGTAAAAATTATGGGTAAAATGTAAGCATAGAGTTGTGCATACCTTAAACAATAAGGAGAGTGAATCTAATGCAGAAAGGAAGAGAAGTGAAAAGGAAAATGAGAAGGGGAAATGATCAGAAAGAAGTAAAAAGAAAGTTTATTTGAGCTGCTACACACCTGGAAGGGTGGGGAAGGGCAACACAGAAGAGAGCAGGCACAGTACAGCAAGTGAGCATGTGTTTATGTGGTAGGACAAGGCAAGAATTTATAACAACATAGATGAGACACAAAAAACAAAGGAATGACCAGAAATTTTGTAATCCTGGTAAAGGAAGTTTCATAGGAGTTTCAGAGTTAAACCTAAACTTTTGAGATAGCCTGAACATAAGGATGCAAGAAAAATCAGGGAACTCCAAAACTGTAAAAGCATACATAACTAGAAGAACGGAATGGTTGTTAATGCAGAGAAAAAGCAGGAAAAGACCAATATCAAAGAACAGAAAGTTAATTTGTGCCATGTTTTAATATAAAAGCTCACCAAAGAAGACAGCATCAGAAAGACCAAGCATTCCCTGTTTTCCAAGGGACTCGCTTTACCACCAAAGGCCTCTGCAAACTGACCACACTTTTGGGGGACTTTGTACACAGAAAACATTATTTGACCTTGTTTGTTAATTCTGTTCCTCCTAGATTTTTTTAATGCTATTATTCTGTTAGTGTATATAATGGATAATTTCAGAATGATATCCTGACTGCAGTATCTCATCATGTTAGGTGTTACGAACACTGGGGCATTACTAGAATTTTTCATTTATTAGCAACTACAAGGCAACATAATGGCAATATTACATACACTGTGCAGGGAAATTCCTCTTATTGATTCCAAATTTCCGGTTCAGGCGTTTTTTTTTTTTTTCCCATTTATTTTTTTTTTCCTCTCCTCCAAAACAAGAATTGATTTGCACTTAATTTCACTGATGCTAACTATTGCAGGTGATGTGTATGGTGAGTATTTCTTTATACTTTCCGCCTCAGTTTAAAAACAATGTATTTCAGTTCTATGTTTGCTGAACTTAGTTCAAATATTCTTAACTTCAGTTAGTAAATTGTGACATAAAAAAAACCCCAACCCAAACCTCATTTATGTACCTTCTTCCACAACGGGCGTCCATACTTAACTAGTAATACTAAATGTTAGTTACTATCTGCTACACAGTTCAATTAGGAAACATCACAATACTCTTTTTGTGTTTTTTTTTTTTTCTTAAAAAAAAACCAACAAAAAAAAACCCCAAAAAAACAGTAACAACACTTGCTTCTCTCTCACAGACCACAGTAGTGATTCCTAATGATGCTGATGAGCAGCAATGCATTGCAATAATACTTTGAAGACAGGTCAAGTTAAAAGCCCCTTTGAGCTTAAGTTTATCAACTTTCTTCACACAAAAAAAGAGTAGGTGACTTTATACTATATTACACATGATCAAGGACTTTTAGAAAAATACATTCTGTGCTACCTAAGCCATTACCTAATGTGTCCAGAAAAGAGAAGACATCAATTTTTACATATTCACTTAGAAACATGGAAGAAATAAAACATAAACGAAAAATGGAAACAAAGTCATATAACAATGAACTGAACTGTAACGACATTTGTCCTCTTTCTTATGTGATGAAAACATTAACAGTCTGTCTAGCAATTAATTCTAGTATTTCTTTAATTTTCCTATTTTAGTGTTTGCTCTTCAAGTTACTAACTTACTGTAGACACGCTCTGCATAGCAAAGTTTCATATTAAACTGCACTCTTTAACATTCTTGACTTACTTCAAATAGGTTAAATATTTCTGAGCACAGCTTTTGAAATTCTACTAACCACTACACAGATAAATGATTGAAAGCAGTACTCCAAAGGGCAACATACATTTAAACAATGCTGGTCTCTTAGTAACAAGGAATGATAACTGTGAATGCCTTTGTTAATATTAATGAACTTCATGATGCAATACAGGGTTTTCAAAAGAGCTAAAAAGGAATAAATACTTAAATAATGCCTTAAAATACAAAGCATCAATGCACCAACCAGCAGAAATACAAAAATAATGTGGTATTTCTAACAATGCTAAGGGCATTCCAATTTACACAGCAAATCTAGAGAACTGCTTAGGGTGACAGAAATTACTGTGTGTTTTCCTCCTTTCTGTGTTGTTCTTTAATCATTACAGGGCCAGCAAAGTTTGCCTTCTACATGCCTCCCAACACCAGTAAGTCTTCCAAACTCCTTGTATGCATGATTCCAAACTACTTGTATGCATGCTTTCATGGTATGAATAAATGTTCCTCAGTGTAAAAAGCTGGAAAGCATGGGAAAGGCTGGAAATGGTTTATATATACATAAGTAACAATCATCCGCTCTTATCATTGGTTTAAAAAACAAAAACCCTCATCTGAATAGAGAAACGTCAAAAATATCTGTTAATTTAAATGAAGAACAAAGCACTGGCTATCTCATTAAAGCACTTTTAAAACCCCCCAAAATTAGCATTTTAATAAACTCTGAATATGCTCTCATAGAAGCAAGTACACAGGTAACAAACACGAATGCAATTGCAAGGACTCCATCTTTAGCTTTCCTTCATAAATCATAGGTTAAAAGAAGCTAGTCTTGGACTAATTTTCTTAAAAAAGGAAATTTTCAAAAGGGATTGACAAAGCTGCACTCTACTGAGAAAGCTGATACATAATTTAGGCACAAACACTGCAGATTATTAACTCTGAGGAGTAAGAATACAAGGAACATACACAGAGTACTGACCTGCTAAGCCATAGTTTTAAAATCACATGGGCAACTCTCAATGAGGCTTGCTTTAATGTAAGAACTACTAGGTGCATGATGTGGTTTTAAAATAAATTATTTAGGTGCTCGAATACAATGGTTTCCTTGAATCTCTAACATCCAAAAAGCAACACACTGAAATTGTTTTTCTTTCAATGTTGTTTCTACTAAGTCCTTTCCTTACAAATAAAGGTAAAATTCCATGTCCAAACAATATTCAAAATCATTCACTCAACTGTGTAGCCCTTATAGCAAATATTCGATGAAACAGAATTTTAAAACATGGAAGTACTTGAGTCGTGCCTATTAAAGTACTTTCTTACCCCCGCTCCTTTTTTCCTCCATATTTTTGCTTTTATGTTCTTCAATAAGCTTGAAAAAGAGATTCATTTTTATTTAAAAAAAAAAAAATCTGGCATATTATTCTCATGGTCTTGTCCCTAAAAAACAGAGTTTAGCCTGTGCCTGGACCCCACTGCACCGTGCAGTCCAAACAATGAGAAAGAAATCAGCTTCTGGCCTATAAAGGTAATAATATGAAGCAGGAAGTCTAAACAAGACTGGTATCATATTTAAAGAATTATTGATAATAATGAAATTAGAGACTGCTTCTTAATGATGTGTATATAAGACACTAAAATTAAGATGTATTGAACATCTTAACATTGATTTCCAAAAACTGGGAACTTGTGATGTAAATTGTATAACACTATGGGTTCTCCATTACTATCAGAACTGGCAATTGTACTTTACTATTGTTCACATCCTTGTACTTAATCTAAGCATCTGCATCGCTTTAACTATTACCATCACATCCTCCCCCAACATTTGAAACTGTTGTACATTCCACAAACTGTAAATCACCACTTTGTTTTTACATATCCATTTCAACTTTGCTGTTGGCGCTTAGCATTCAGAATCCTTAAATCTACAGAAGTCAATAAACACCTACAAGCCTCAGATGAAAATTTTGACAAAAGCAAGGACTATGAAAAACACAACAGAAGAAGTTTATTTATACAGTTTTACATTTTAGGCACTAAATCTGATCTTTCTCAACATTTATTTCAAGAGCCACAATGTCATTTTTATGTAAAGACTGAGACACAAAAATATAGCTGGTGTTTAAAATAAATAAATAAAAACCACAAAACAAACCCAACAAACACAAAAAACCAAAACCACCAAAAACCCCAAACCAAAACAAACAAAAAAACCCAAAACAAAAAACCAAAACAAACAAACAAAAACCCCACCAAAAAAAAACCCACTTCGTTACTATAAATCAGAAAAATCAAGTGGAAAATTACAGACTTTTCCAGTTAAAACAATCCTGTGACTTTGTGCATTTATGCCCACAATTTTAGAATTCTTCTGGGTCTCATTTAAGGAGAAATAGTGGACTCCAAAAAGACTGAAGATTTTTTGCTTTGACAGAAGCAGCTTCTGGTTTGGAAAAGATTTTTATTTTTATTTTATTTTATTTTTATAAAAAGTTAATGAATGTCCTTTTTTTGAAAATTAAAAATAAAGAACCCTTCAGGTCTGATAATATCAAAGCAATAAGACTTGATTGTTCTGCTTTGAACAGTTTCACACGCTGATATTACTGCCCCTCATAAAGACAAAACACTGAATTATGATATCATTTACTCATGTGAGAAAAGACTGTTGATTATTCCAAAGTTGCTAACATTTTCATGAGGATGAATTTAAACCTCTTTCCAGAGTCAATTTTCTTTTCCAATGCACCTTCTTATTTTCAGCAACGGGTGAGTAAGAAGAAAGCAAGTGAAGTATCTGTTTACTTGATTGGAATGCTTCAATTATTCAGGAACTAGTGCTGTATTAACCAATTAAACTAACAGTATGTGATATATTCCATAATGGTTTCACACAGGTGCTTTGTCTATTTGACCTGGGAATATGCCAAAATAATTTATTTTTAGTGTAACCTCCCTGGCAAAACATAAAGACTCCCAGTCCTAACTCACCATGCATTGTGCGGACCTGACAGGGTATGCAATCAAGTTTATTACGGAGACTACTTAATAGACTATTGATTGTTGCAAAGAAAATAAATAGATGAATTGGAATAAAAAGAACCTCTCTAATCTAATGCATAGATTAAGATGCCTTTACCTTCTCTTAGTAAGAATAATTGTTCATTCTTAAACAATTATTTTATTAGAGACTAGAGAAATGCATTTTTAAATGTGAAGATAATTTAATTATCAGATTGAGATTGACAAACATTGTCATTATTTTTTTTTTTTTTTTTTAAATATCACAGAACTGAATAACATCTCAGTTTAGGAACAGGCTAAGATACTAGTCTATGTTGACTACAGAATATCTTGTAAATTGAAGAAAGTTTTGACTCAATGAAACTGCCGTTCCCGCCATAGGTCATTCATGGGAAAACAGTCTTTGGCTGGTTGACAGCATAAACCTTTCTGTGAAGTTTCTCTAGGACAGTGCACACCTTTTCAGAGCGGATGCAACAGTAACCATAGTGTACTCTGTCAGGCAGAGAAATGGATATACTCATAAATAAAACCGATAGGACAGTACTGATAGTAAACTACATTCCAGCTTGGTTTTAGGAATACAAAGTGACCTTGAGAAAATATGTATGCTCTTAAAGATCAGATGCAGCCAGGCAAAGGATCTGACCATTAAAAAAAACTAAAAGGAAACAATCCATAAATACTGGGAATTACTATCAGCCTTTATAACTATTAGCTATCAGACAGAAATGAAACTTTTTTTTAGAAAAAATAAAAGTTGAGAATAAAATTTTAAAAACCACTTAAGAAAAGGACTACCCAGACTTTCTAATGAAGAAAGAAACTGGCAGTTCAGTATCTCTACTACATTACTCATCTGCTGTATTTAGTCTTACTGTATTTCGATAGACCAAACATATATCCTACATATACACACAATGTTACAGGAGACACAAAATTACATGTTGTAATATCTACAAAGCAAAGGCAGTAAGGAGAGGTGAGTGAGTCACGGAAATTGTCAGTTTGGGACTGTACATTTATAGCCATATGTAAATGAACTCCTACCACATTCTGGGAATCACCAGAGAAAACCATTTCAAATGGCATGGGCTAATTTGGAGTTGAATTTCTAGTGGGGTACTGAAAAATAAAACACGTTGTTATTTATTCTGGATCAGTTTTAGTTAAGAACTTTTCTGGGTGATTTTAGAGTAATTAAAATAAATAGTTGAGACATAATTCTAGGTACGCAGACATTCTGGTTTCTATTTTTCTTCCCAAGGAAGCTGCAAATGAACAAACGCAGGCTGTAGTAGGGCACTCAGAATCTACTGGTTCTATAGTATCAGGGCAGAAGAGTTTTTCAGTTTGGAGAATACACACTTGCTCACTCTACTGCAAAAGCCAAGCTTGTTCTGAAAGTAGTAGATTACCATGAATTTAAGCTGAAAATCTTCCTATTTACTGTTTATCTTATAACAATCAGTAGTACTCAGGCTAACAAAGAATGTATATGATCTGTTCTCCAAAGTGAAGAAAGAAACAGCAGGGAAGGGTTATTCACCATTTCTTGTTTTGTTGATGACATATGCATCATTCAGTTGAAATATGAGTTTCATTCACAAAATGAGATTCTTGCATGGAGTAATCTTCCATGTAAGTTTCTGATTCAAGCCAAGATGTTTCACTCTAGCCAAGACTATCTAAGACTATGACATTTTGAAATTCACCTTTTCAATCTCAAGTTCCATTAGAAGAAACTATGCCTCCAGATATAAAAATACAGTAGGGGTTGGACTTGAATACTGAGAACATGATGTATATTCAAGAAGTTGATTATTAGATCTTAATCTGAAAGCGGCACAGAGTTTGCTAGATTAATCCTTAATTTGATCCTCGCTTCCAAGGCAGCTTTGCAAAATGAAAATTTCTTTCACATTTGAAATAGGCAATTTTAAATTAATTTCATTCGTTCAATAAACAAGTACTATGTAAAATGGATTCACATGATATGAATGTCGCTTAGCAAAAAAAAAAAAAACAAACGTTTTTCCTCAATGCATCTGTGCAACCTTATTATATTTGATTTGTAATAGTAATTGCAAGTGTCGACGAACACTAAAATCACATTGCTATATATAAAATTGAGTCATTTTTACCACATGTGTTGATTGTGGAACTCAGTGATGCAGCTCCAGTGGAAAGGCCACCTTTCGATACTGCTGAAGCTACCGATGGTGTAGAAGATGCTGGAGTCGAAGCAGCTGCAGTAGAGGAGACTGACGATGACGTTAACCGCTCTCCAGACTCCATATCTGTAAGAGAGATGATAAATGTCTGTCTCCTATGGCAGGAAATGAAATCACAAGGGGACTACAGGAGTGTCTGTGCTGACCACGTCTCAGGATCTGCACTCAGTTCTTGAGTGGTTCCTATGAGACCTTCACATGAGAGGTACATCACATGAACTGCACTCAGTCATCAGGGGAATCCAACACAACTGCAGCAGTAAGGGAATTAGGTAGTGCTGTTGAGAGCTATGTCACATTTCAACTTAAATGCCAGCCGCCTCACCTGGGACCACCACCCACACCCTCTGCTCAGGAGCTCCATTTCAGCTTAGGCTGGCACCTTCAGCCCTTGCCCGAGTCACACGATAGCTCTGCAGCCTGGTCTGCACCCACACCTCCTGGCTAGATCCCATGTCTCATGTTATAGCTTCCCTCCAGGCCTGCATCACCTCCTATCTTCTGCTACTCCTGATCAGACTACCGGACAGACCCTGGGCTCGGCAGATTCCTTTATTTGTCTGGACCCTGTGACCAGCACAGCGTTCAGATCCTGTGGGACTGTGCCAGGGTCAGGAAAAGCACTGCCTGTGTCATCCTCGACTGCCAGCTTGTCCATCCTGGCAGAGCAGCCCTGCTCTTGATGCTCCCTGACAGACCCCAGCTTTAAAGAACCTGTAATGCATGCCAGAAAGTCCACATCTAGTCTCTTAATTTAGAGGAAGACCCAGCAATTATGGTGAGACAATATAAATATAAGAACTCCTGTAAGTTGCTGGCTTTTTTTTTCCCCCCTGGTGAGCTTTTCATATAAAATAAGGCATTTTTATTTGTGCCATGAATCACCTAAATCAAAAGTTACCAGACTTAGTTCACTGAACAAGCATGTGTATTTTAAGAAAAACACACAGTAAAATTATTAAAAATAGTACTTGTTGAGAAGTAGTTTCTCAAATACTTAAAAATTGCAACTAAGCAAATGATGTCTAAGCATAGTGGTAGCAGAGTCAAAAGACTATCTGACTCAATCTGCCAGAACAGCAGTTGACCGTGAGTCAGGATCAGAGTATAAACAAGGTGGGGAAGAAATCTTTTCAGAGTCTCTTTATTATTACCAAAGCAACGAGACTGAGCACAGTTAACTACTAACAGGGGAACTCCTGAGAAACCGGTTCCTGTCCTGGAGTCTTCTTCAGCTACAGAGGCAACACCCTTTCTCAGACCTATCACTGGAAACATGAGGAGGCCAAGTACTAAGCGTAAGTCCAACAATTGCTATAAAGTCTCCCTCCCAGTCTTTGTAAAACAGAATGCCAAGTACACAAGAGTACACAAGAGACACAACTCTTCCAAATTCTATTTTAATCCATTTAGAAAACTGATGTGTTAAAGAGCACTTCTGATCCAAAGTTATGTTAAACAGTGACTTCCCAAATAATAATTTGGAAAGCCAGCATAAAAGCAGTTATCTACTTCTCCAGAAAGACGCAGTATGCTTGGGTCCTCTCAGTCAGTAAAAGTGAATCTTAAAAAGCCAAAGGAAATAAAAAAACAAAAGTCACGGAGAAACACACAAAATACCTGGAAGATACACTGTGCGTATTTTAACTAAATCATTAATTCCTTATCACTAATAAATTTTATATGTGGCAATTTCTATGTACCAGATAAAGTCTCTAGACTTCGCTAGCTAGCAGAACAAAAGATATCACTTTCCCCAAAGTAAAAATTCTGCTAACAAGGGAACTATAGTGTATCATATAGAACTGCCTACTCTTTACACAAACTGCAAACAACCATTCTGCAGAGAACAGCACCAAAAGCCTTCATTGCTTTTATTCTTTACAGACCAAATTATCACACATAATTTTCATGCATGCAGAAGAAAATTAATATTTTTCTGCAAATACAAGAAAATCAACAACTTACTTTTTTGTACCATATCAGTGTATCTACTACTATACTGGATATGAGGGCTATGAACTTTTCCTTCAAAACAACAGTAGAAATCACAAAAACTACTTTCTTCAGAGAATTTATCAAGGCAAAATATTATTAAAAATTTTAAATTTTTAATTCAGGACTCCTAAATACATACACTTTTCTCCAATTAAACATTTTCTATCCACAGTTAAAGAATACCTCATTGATTTTTAGTAATCTGTAAATATAATTCAGCTAAACTGCTACTCAGTGGAAGCAGGCCACTGAAAAATACTGAATATATCGTAGACTTTAAATGTTATGTTATGTCAATTAAATGTTATAATTATTCCTAAGGATAATAATTAATAGAAATCCCTTTCATAAGGAATTATGATTTAAGTCTGTATCTACAGATTTAAGTCTGTAGCATTTGCAAACCCACGCATTATTTCACACTACAAAAAAATTACTATCTTTAGTACGTATAGAGAGATCAATAAACAGACATAAATGAATATAACAAAGTACATTTTTAAGACACTATGAATGGTTTAACTCAGATGAGGCCAAGAGGCAGTCCTTGTACAGAAACCTATGGTTTTGTTGTATTTTGGTATTCATTGTTGTAAGTATGGCCACAGTGAATTTACTGTATATACGGATGGCATAAGGGAAATTAGAAACAGATCATAATGGTATTATTACAGTAATCACTAGTAAAAGGGAAGGTATTTCTAAGCTTTAACGTTCTGCATTCAAAACTCGGGACTGAAACTTCGTATTTTACTTATGTTTCCTGACAAAAAATTCAGAACTTTCCAATTCCTAAAAAAAAAAATTGCTGCCATGTTGTGTGTAATAAGGCATTAAAATAAGTCTTTAGCATCTAATGTATTTTATAAATAAGCACAGTTAAGAACCACCTATAAGCAATCCGCATGTGTGTCATAAATGGGAAGATATCCTTGGTAAATCAATACTTTTTTTAATACAGAAATGTAAATTTAGCGATATTTGCAAGCTTTTAACCAACAGAAGCCATCTGTTTGAACTGGTAATACAGCCTCAAATAAGAACCAGGACAATAGTAATAAACTGCCCTTTTAAGGCTCCCCTCCTTCCTCCCCCCCTCCCCGCTCTTTTTGTGTCAGTTTGGGGGGAGGGCGGGGCAGGGGAGGGGGCAGCCTGGAGGGTGTTGGGGGTTTTTTTTGTTGTGGTTTTTTGTTGTTGGTTGGTTGGTTTTGGTTTGGTTTGGTTTGGGGGGGGGGGGGGGGGGGTGCATTTTCAACCTTTAACTCAGCTGCTTGTTTAAAGTCATTAATACAAAACTGGAATATTGGTATTTCTGAATGATTTTGAACTGAAGAAATGCTATTCTTTTCCTAGAGACATACATACTTTTGCTTTCAAACTAAGTCAATCCTTAATTATGTTTAGTTAGTTTATTACTCTAACCACAGCAGATGGCTGACTCCAAAAGAGATAATCCCCAAAACAGTCATTAGTCAGGATCAGCAATGATTACACTGTAGACCCAATGTGTTCTGTGACTAAAAAAGTCCATACCAGTTACAACAGATCCATATTTTTTTTATCATCAAGCATAAATTAGACATTTGTTCCATTTTAGTGCATTTTGCCAGTCAATACTTATGAGAAACTTTCATGATTGCTTTTTAAACTCTCATATTTGTAAAAGAGAAACTGAATAAGTAAAAATAGGGAAAAAACCCTGACATTTTTTTATTTTCCAGGTGTAGTGATTTCTGCCTGTTCCTCTC
The DNA here is from genome assembly GCF_035582795.1 of Mycteria americana. Lineage (NCBI taxonomy): Eukaryota > Metazoa > Chordata > Aves > Ciconiiformes > Ciconiidae > Mycteria > Mycteria americana. The sequence goes on from NC_134373.1 coordinate 44,752,101, forward strand.
AACGCTTTGCCCGAAACTCCAGTTATTTTCCCAGAATTTTCCACAATGAATAATAATCATGAATGCAACCGAACCCAACGAAAAGGGAAAGCAATCTCTCATTAAAAAGGAACAAAGAAGGGAAGTATATGCAGCTTTACATAAGGAAAATGTTGTCTTTTCTGAAAAAAAAAAAAAAAAAAGGGGGGGGGGGATTACTAATGTTTAACAAAAATAAGAACACTAAAAATAGGTAAAGGTTTACTAAAGGAAACAACAATCAACTCATTTTCACATTTAACAAGGTGAAATTTCTTTAAACTAAGTTACCTACCAATTCCATGCTCAAAACCTTTGCTGAAATGTATACTAACATAGAAAAAAAAATATATATTCTTACTCTTAAACAGGTATTAACAAATAACTCCCCTCACAGGATATTATCATAGATACAATAGTACCCTGTCAATGTTAGCTGGGATGCATGAATACTATAAAGTGGGTCTTGAAAAAATCTAAACAGTAGACTTACCTCCAACTTCTAGTTTAACCTCTACACTCCCATGTATTGCTTCATTATTTCAATGATCACCTCTAACACAGTGAAAAAGGAGTTCAAAGGGCAGCGGTAAAACTATATTTCAGTCGTCCTCAATGACCAAGAGAAATTTGTAACAACTATTCCACAGCCAACTAGAGAAGAGTCCCACAACATTTGGTGTCCTCTTGCCTTTTACAGCAAGGTATTTAATTGTATTGTATCATAATGTTGCCAGTCCGTGACTATTTCTTGAGTCAATATGAGTGCTCTAAAGCTGAAGATCTTACAGCTGCTGAAGGGAAGCACATCAGTCTCTCAGAACAGACAGTCCAGCACAATAGAGTTCATCACAAATCTGAAATGCAGTTTCATTTTATGAAGTAAAATTTAACATCTAACTCTTCTCCTTCAAAGTGGGGCAGAGCCCAAAAAGGTCAGTGCACAGAAGATAAATGCGGAGCGTGGGTACTGGCCTAGGGGGTGACCTAGCAGGCCACCTATGGGTTCCGCACCACTATGTCACAAAGGCCAGAGAACCAAGGAGGAGTGAGTGTAAAAGCAGTGGTGTGCCAAAAAAAAAAAAAAAAAAAAAAAAAAAATCACAAAACAAACAAGTACCCTGACCAAAACTGCACCGAGAAGGAAGCGTAGCACCCACAGGAATGGGCACAGTTCATTACAGACAAGCTATGGACACAGGTGGCTCCCAGTGATGCTCCCTGCTCTGACAAGGTCTGGTCATATACCTTCCAACACGCAGTCTACTACTGCCACAATGTTTTAGGCATCTGAAATTTTTTGAACTCAAATAAAAGTGTCGATATAAGTAATGAGAATAACTTCACATGTCTCAGATGCTGTACAAGCCTTAAAGGACAGGTTAAGTGCTAAATATTCCAAGTTTTGCAGAACTTCACTGTAATTATGTAACTTTCAATACTTTACTCACAGAATCACAGAATCATATAGGTTGGAAAAGACCTTTAAGATCATCGAGTCCAACCATAAACCTAACACTACCAAGACCACCACTACACCATGTCTCTAAGCACCTCATCCAAACGTCCTTTAAATACCTCCAGGGATGGCGACTCAACCACTTCCCTGGGCAGTCTGTTCCAATGCTTGATAACCCTCTCGGTGAAGAAAAATTTCCTAATATCCAGTCTAAACTCCCCTGGCGCAACTTGAGGCCATTTCCTCTTGTCCTATCACTTGTTACCTGGGAGAAGGGACCGACCCCCACCTCTCTACAGCCTCCTTTCAGGCAGTTGAAGAGAGCGATAAGGTCTCCCCTCAGCCTCTTTTTCTCCAGGCTAAACAGTCCCAGCTCCCTCAGCCGCTCCTCATGAGACTTCTGCTCCAGACCCTTCACCAGCTTCGTTGCCCTTCTCTGCACACGCTCCAGTACCTCAATATCTCTCTTGTAGTGGGGGGCCCAAAACTGAACACAGTATTCCAGGTGCGGCCTCACCAGTGCCAAGTAGAGGGGCACGATCACTTCCCTAGTCCTGCTGGCCACGCTATTTTTGATACAAGCCAGGATGCCATTGGCTTTCTTGGCCACCTGGGCACACTGCTGGCTCATATTCAGGCGGCTGTTGACCAACACCCCCAGGTCCTTCTCTGCCAGGCAGCTTTCCAGCCACTCTTCCCCAAGCCTGTAGCGTTGCATGGGGTTGCTGTGGCCCAAGTGCAGGACCTTGCACTTGGCCTTGTTAAACCTCATACAATTGACCTCGGCCCATCGATCCAGCCTGTCCAGGTCCCTCTGCAGAGCCTGCCTACCCTCCAGCAGATTAACACTCCCACACAACTTGGTGTCATGTGCAAACTTACTGAGAGTACACTCGATCCCTTCATCCAGATCATTGAAAAGATGTTAAACAGAACTGGCCCCAACACAGAGCCCTGGGGAACACCGCTTGTGACCAGCCGCCAACTGGAGTAAACTCCATTCACCACCACTCTTTGGGCCCGGCCGTCCAGCCAGTTCTTTACCCAGTGAAGAGTACACCCATCCAAGCCATGAGCAGCCAGTTTCTCCAGGAGAATGCTGTGGGAAACCGTGTCAAAGGCTTTACTGAAGTCTAGATAGACAACATCCACAGCCTTTCCCTCATCCACTAGGCGGGTCACCTTGTCATAGAAGGAGATCAGGTTGGTCAAGCAGGACCTGCCTTTCCTGAACCCATGCTGGCTGGGCTTGATCCCTTGGTTATTCTCTACATGCCGTGTGATAGCACTCAGGATGATCTGCTCCATCAGCTTCCCCGGCACCGAGGTCAGGCTGACAGGCCTGTAGTTCCCCGGGTCCTCCTTCCGGCCCTTCTTGAAGATGGGCGTCACATTCGCTAATCTCCAGTCAGCAGGGACCTCCCCAGTCAGCCAGGACTGCTGGTAAATGATGGAAAGGGGCTTGGTGAGCTCTTCTGCCAGCTCCTTCAGTACTCTCGGGTGGATCTCATCAGGCCCCATAGACTTGTGAGTGTCTAAGTGGTGCAGCAGGTCACTCACCATTTCCCCCTGGATTATGGGGGCTCCATTCTGGTCCCCGTCCCTATCTTCCAACTCCAGGGGCTGGGTACCCATAGAGCATTCGGCCCTGCTATTAAAGACTGAGGCAAAGAAGGCATTAAGTACCTCAGCCTTTTCCTCATCCTTGGTCACTGTGTTCCCTCCCCCGTCTACTAGGGGCTGGAGATTCTCCTTAGCTCTCCTTTTGCTGCTAATGTATTTGAAGAAGTGTTTTTTGTTGTCTTTTACAGCAGCAGCCAGACTGAGCTCTAGCTCAGCTTTGGCCCTTCTAATTTTCTCCCTGCACAACCTCGCTACACCTTTGTAGTCCTCCTGAGCTGCCCGCCCCTTCTTCCAGAGGTCATAGACTCTCCTCTTTCTCCTCAGTTCGAGCCAGAGCTCTCTAGTCAGCCAGGCCGGTCTTCTTCCCTGCCGGCTCGTCTTTCGGCACCTGGGGACAGCCCGCTCTTGTGCCTTTAGGACTTCCTCCTTAAAGAATGTCCAGCCTTCCTGGACCCCTTTGCCCATAAGGGCCGCCTCCCAGGGGACTCTCTCGACCAGTCTCTTAAACAGGCCGATGTCCGCCCTCCGGAAGTCTAAGGTGGCAGTTTTGCCGACCCCCCTCGCCGCTTCTCCACGTATCAAAAACTCTATCATTTCATGATCGCTCTGCCCAAGACAGCCTCCAACCATCACATGGCTCACAAGTCCTTCTCTGTTGGTGAACAAGAGGTCCAGCGGGGCACCTTCCCTCGTTGGCTCGCTCACCAGCTGCGTCAGGAAGTTATCTGCCACACGCTCCAGGAACCTCCTGGACTGTTTCCTCTCTGCTGTATTGTATTTCCAGCAGACATCTGGCAGGTTGAAGTCCCCCACAAGAACAAGGGCTAGCGATCGTGAGGCTTCACCCAGCTGCTTATAGAATAGTTCATCTGTCTCCTCATCCTGGTTGGGTGGTCTGTAACAGACTCCCACCACAATATCTGCCTTGTTGGCCTTCCCCCTGATTCTTACCCATAAACACTCCACCCTATCGTCACCATCATTGAGCTCTAAACTATCCAGACACTCCCTGACGTATAGGGCTACCCCACCACCTCTCCTGCCTCGCCTATCCCTCCTGAAGAGTTTATAGCCATCCATCGCCGCACTCCAGTTGTGCGAGTCACCCCACCACGTTTCCGTGATGGCCACCATATCATAGTTTTCCTGATGTACAATGGCTTCCAACTCCTCCTGCTTGTTACCCATGCTGCGTGCATTGGTGTAGAGGCACTTCAGCTGGGCTGTCACCCGTGCCTCCTTCATAGAAGAACACCCCTTGCGTGCTTTGAGGCGTTTCACTGGTGTTTCCCTCTTGGCTCCTGTTGCCTCAGTATCCCCTGGCTCAACTCCGCTCGACTTTGGCTGTGCCCCAGTGTACCCCGCACATCTCGAGGACTCAGGCAGAGTGTCCTCGCTGGCACCCGCTCCCTCTAACCATGGCACGTCGCCCCTCAGCTTCTCTCAGGCAAGCCTGATATTATCCCCCTCCCGCTTCGAGTCTAGTTTAAAGCTCTGTCAATGAGCCCTGCAAGTTCCTGAGCAAAGATTCTCTTTCCCCTTTGAGAAAGATGAATCCCATCAGATGCCAGCAAACCCGGTGCGGCGTAGGCCATCCCGTTGTCAAAAAAACCAAATCCGTGGCGATGACACCAGCCACGGAGCCATGCATTAATAGATTGGGCATCTCTGTTCCTTCTGGTGTCACTGCCCACCACTGGAAGGAGAGAGGAGAAAATAACCTGTGCTCCTGAGTTTCTTACTAGCCGTCCTAAGGCCCTCAAGTCTCTTTTGATCACCCTAGGACTTCGTGTTGCAGCCTCATCACCCCCCACATGGAAGAGCAGTAGGGGGTAATAGTCCGAGGGCCGTACCAGACTAGGGAGTACCCTTGTGACATCCTTCACGCGGGCCCCAGGGAGGCAACAGACTTCCCTAAGAGGAGGGTCCGTCCGGCATATCGGACTCTAAGCACTTCACATAAAACTTTCTAGAGAAAAAAAGCCACCACAATAAAACTTTTTTTAGTAAATCAACAGCAAGATTGGCTTGTGTTTCATAGGTATTATACCAACTACAAAGACATTTCTATCCACAAATAACGGTAATATATTACTGTCTGTTACACTGTTCAAGGCAGACAGTACATTCCTGCATTATGCTCTAAAGGCTTTATAGCCCTCCCCTTTCTAATACCAGGCCAGATTCAATCAGTGGTATAACAACTCACTGTTTATTGCAACAGAATCCATAGCAGTGAAAATATTTATAAAAATCACAAATATATCACATCACAGTTCCACAAATGTTTGTTTTAATAGTCTTTACCCACATAAGGTGACTTACTAAAAGCCACTTAAAAGCAGATCCAAGTCTTAAGTTTGGCATAACTGAGTCAGGACTGGCCTGGCAAAAATGGAAACAGAGAAGGGAATCAGTTGCCATTCTACTATTTGGTAACATGCAATGGCCATTTTAAATAGACTCAGGATAAAATATGACATTTAAAACAAACAAACAAACAAACAAGCATCTGTTTTGACTCCATCTGACAAGATAAACTGATCATTAAATGATACATGCGAATTAAGCTGCAACTCAAAATCTTATTTTCTCCTATTTTACAAGTAATTGTGCTATTTTTAGTTAGAAATAAACCTCAGTTCAAATACTTCTGCATTCACACATTTCATGATCTTCACGATTATGGTAAAGAAAGAATACTTACGAATGACAAGAGGGCATTATAATTCAGTTGCTTTACATTCCACAGAGGGAGGAGGGGCACACAGGTCAGGTTAAATTTTAATCCTCCACAATCCTCACTTCTGGATAAACCTCAGAATATGTGCCTGAAAGCTGCATAATGCTGGGCAAGAAATACAATCTATTCAATTTGTACCACAAAAAGTGAATGGCCATACTAAGTACCCATCAGGCAACACAGCACTGCAAGAAGTCACTTAATGTTGAAGCGACACGAGTCTACCTGAAACAAACATTTCAAACCCAGAATATCAACACTAAGTGTCCTGTTTAAATAAATAAATAAAGGGAAATCTATCTGTTTTATTTGTTATCCTGTATGAGGTTATCAACTTTATACATGTATATTTAGCAGCCACCACTTTTATTTTGAATAAGCACCCCTTCACCTTCTGTTATTTTCACTTCTGTGTGGGGTTAGGACAGGAAAAGCTGACACCACCACCCTCAAAACACAAAAATAGATTAGTGGAGACAGCCTCTTACACAGATGTAAACACTTTCAATCAGGAACGGTCACCCTGCAAAAGCAGCTTGCAAGTACAATTAATCTGCAGAAGCCACTCCTTGCGGCACAGCAAATTTCAATCAGGTGACAAGAAAAGGACCCCATCATATAATTTACTTTTGCCAACGGAAAAGCTGTGCAATTCATCCAACTCAAGAAGATGAGCACTCATGCTTTAGATATCGGGATGACAATGGTCCAGTGCAATTCTGTGGAGATGGGAAGGCTCACGGAGACATAGCTCATGGAGTGGAGATGACGGCACTATATGTCTGTATTCCAACACTTCTAAGCAGATTCTGAACAGCAAGTAAGTATTGGCACTACCTAAAATTGATGCGGAGCCTGGACTCTGTCATGGCTGCAGAGGCTGAAATAATAGTATCTGAAGAACATTCAAATGGAAGGATTCTCTGGCATCAGTTTGGTAAGTGCCCAAAACAGGTAATTCCGCCAGATTCTGTCATCAAACTGAAACAAATGTTTCATCATTTCAGAACTGACGTTCCACAAACCTTTCTGTTCCAAGAAAAAAAAAAATTAATCACTCCAATATTTTATACTGACTTGGGATGATTATCCGTTTTTAAGGATTATATTTTTGTGCATGACAGTTCAGCTTAAACACATTAAAAACATGTTTCCAGTTTCTTTGTAAAAAGTCAATCTTTCATTCCCCACATAACTATTTTTTTCATATCCCGATTCTGAGACTTTGATACTTGGTTCATCTGCACTAGATTCTAGTACTACTACATCTTGTTCTACAGAAGCAAGACTGATGGCATTTTATACTATTGCTTAAGTTTGCGAGGGCACTGAGCAAACTGTACCTATAACTACCTCTATAATCTTTAAATTCATAAAGTCTTATTCAATCTTGGTGTACTGATACTCAATACAATATTTTTTAAATACATAGCAAAAATTCTTTCTTAGAGTAGCTCTGAAATAGCTAACAGGAACCCACATTAGAAATTCTTTGCCAATAGTAGTTTGAAAGTCAGTAAGCGTTGAAGGAGCACAGAAAATAAATTACAAGTGAGCAATTTCACTAGCATGCTTTTTACAGAAATTACTATTTCTGTATAGTAATTTCTCTATCAAACAAAATTTCTCTATCAAACAAAAACTCCATTTCTAAGGACAGCTGCAAAAATAATCAGAATATTAAGATGAAGAAGAATAAAGATTATTTGTAGTATTTTGGGTATTCAAAAGCTCATTTTTTATTCCCTTTTTTTCCTATGTATTCAAAAATAAGGTGTTAAACTTTCTGTTTCCTCTTAATTTTGAGCTACACAACAGATTTGTGCCCAATTTATCCAGTCATTTGATAATCAGGTAATTTTTATCACTGAGCTAAAAAGACAATGCATTGCTGCTTTCTCGGCAAAACTTTGTCAATATGCCTGTCTCATTGCAGCTTACAATCAAGAAAACTCTGAATTAAATCCATAAATATATGTGTAATAAGGCTTCCTATATAAAATCTCAAGAAAGTAACTCAGATGGAGGCCTTACAATGCATTCCTTGTCACGGTAGCATAATTTATGTTTAAGGACTCAGAAGAATTACATTTTGCTCTACAGTCTTACAAACCTAATTGTGTGCTAGGGCTCCCGGTACTATGAACATCAGGCCCCTACTTTCCAAACATTATTAAGAGAAACAGGACTAGTCAGTAATGCGTTATCTGGCCACTCCCTAGTCTAGCATTCTGTGACAGAGTAAGCACCATCACCTACTTTTGTGGTTATCTGTATCCTGTTCTCCTATTCGCCTCTCTAAGTTAAACAACTGGACTTTTTCAGGTTCTTTTCCTAAGAATCACTGTTATCTTCCTGCTCATATCTAAAACTTTATGTTATATCTGAAACAAGTATTCCTGCATATAATTTACCCAGTAATATAGTCCATATTGTTTTGCTTACCAGTTATTATGCATCTGAATTTACTTGCTGATGTCTATCAAGCTAATCTTTTCATTCAACTATGCACTACTTATGCACAAAATACCTAGATATTTCACAGAGGTGAAGAAATGCAGTTAGAACTCATGAAACTATGATTGCACATTTATATTATTACCCTTTTCCTCACCTACCAAGAAGGGACAAAGAATAGTGTCATTTTAGAAATTAAGGTACCAGAATGACCAGTGAAGTGCAGCAGCACAGTCTCTTTTTGATACACTTCTTGAGCAGGTCTTTAAAGCAGCAAAACTTGAGTGCCAAAATAATACCACTGACACAAAGAATTGCTTTGACTGGACTTTAACAGGAAGGCAGAGGAAAGGAGTGTCTGAACACCCCTGTGGAAGACAAATCCATTAAAATCAGGAGTGCGAAATAAAAGCTGAAATGTTTTATTTATCTGTCTCAAATTCTCACCATCATTGCTTTAAAGACATCAGATATTCTAATAGTAAAAGACAGATATCCTACACTGGCAACTCTAGGTGAGAAAGTTCCTGGGCCTCCCATGACTAAACACTTGAGACTTGCTGCTAAGAACCACATTAATTGGTCTTTTTGTACTTCAACTGCGTAAACAGCTAACCGAACTCCTCTGTCACTGTTTTCCCTCCAAGTATCCAATAAAATCATGGTCCGGTAAGAATAAAGAGAAGACTATTGCCTTGCAGGAAATGCCTTGTCTTGTTTCATTAACACCAGAGGCTCCCGAGGTGTTCATTTTCCATAGGATACGGCAGGCCAGCTGTGAAAAAGCAGCTCAGTTGTTTGAATGGCAAAAGCACCAAAAACTTTTTCCCCAGCGAAGCAAGCCAGTTTAACAGGGTCATACACTAGATTAAGATGTGTACCTTTTACTGAACTAACGCTATTTTAAAGTCTGTGATCCAGCCAATTTTTGCCACTACCTCCTTTTCTAACCTGCCTGAAATTTCTGGATCATTCAGGTGCTAGAAAGCTCTACCTATGTGAAGAACTGGATTTGGCTTTTCCAACTCCTCTCTGTAGACACACCATCCAGAATCACTTGGAGGTATAGGTGTCCATGGACTCAATTACAGGTGCCGTAACAATGATCTGTGCGTAAAGGACAGAATCAACCGAAAACAGAGAGTGCCAGAAAGTTTACATAGAGTCCTTTCACTGAAGCACCTGTGACACTAACGTCCTGAAATTGCCTTCATCTCCAATACTTACATAGCTAAATAGATGCCTAACAAAAAAGTTTATCTTCTCTCTACATCCTACATCCTGATTTTTCCTCAGAGATAAATATTTTCCCTTCAGTGAAGCAAGCCTACTTTCTTCTGTGAGAACCAGGTGAGAAATGCTCTTTCCACCCAAGTCCCTATTCATTAAGTTAAATGAGAATCAGTATCATACATGTAAGTGACCTAGTCGGTCACGGGATAATTCTGGCAAGTTTTTTTCAAGACTGATGACACAAGAGTGTCCTGCAGTCAACATTTTTTAGCTTGGTAAATACCACCATTGAGAATAATAAGAGGGAAAGAGCATAATTAACTTCTAACTATTACCACTTAACAGTAGCTTACACACCAGGGTTTTAGGACAGCACTTTCTAATCTTTTTAATGTTAATATCTAGATATGTGCCACTTAGTAACATATCTACCTCCTGATTTTGTTCTCCTTATCTTTCTCTACAAGGAAGGAAGAAAAGGAGAAAATAACAGTTTGAAAATGGAAATTATATTTCAGTTGAGCATAAACAAGAATGTTACCCATAGTTATATATTCTAAGTAACCGTAAAAGGAACACTAATTACAAAATAATCTCTTTTAAAATGAAATTGAAAACAGGTGAAAGTCACATACGTGATGTGGCTCCATAAACCATATTACAGCTTTCTGACCTTGCCTATGACAGTGAAGCAAACGAGGCAGCTGAGAGAGGCAGAGCAATTGTTGCAGCAGTTAAGCAGGTTGCTTCTTCAGGGAATTTGGGGGGGGGAAATTTCTTCAGGAGTCACCTTTTAGGAACTTCTGGTGGCCTGCTGCTGACAGCGATGGCTGGTACCAGGAGCCTTTTGCTTCTGTCAGCTGTAACTGTCTGCTGCTGTTTTCTGAATGGGGAGTGCCTGTACCTGTTGCCTACAACTGAGGGAGTGCCAATCACCTGCTCAGCCAGCACCAGAGAGACAGCTACAGAAAAAGGCAGGTCGCAGCACAGCTCACAGGGGAGCAAGCAAAGGGGCCCAGAAGCCCTGCGGACAACTGTGCGAGGACTGCCGTCATGTGCCATAGGGGCTGAGCAACTGCCCCTAGTACATCAGGGAGCTCAACCCATGAAAACCTCTCCTGGATTTGCTCGACTCTGTATCAATATGTTTGATTTACCAAGATGAAGCAAACCTGAACAAGCAATGATAGTTGCTTGCACTTGTCATATAAACAGTTGGGAAAGATTACTAGTAGCTATTTTGTATCTGACTTTAAGATAAACAGCTTGGAAAAAAAAAAGGAAAAAAAAAGATTCCAACATTTTGTTCTGTTTTATTTCATCTGGCAATATTCACACAGCAGAATAGCAGCTGTCCAAGGACTAGGACGTTAAAGCAACCGCTCTTCTTTCAGCAAAGCACTTTTAATTAAACCTGATTATCTTAGCAGAATAAGCTATTTTTAAATAAACACAGAATTGACTCACTGAAGTCTTTACACGTAATTCTAAATGTTATTGACACTTGACTGAAACATAAGTGGTTTTTTTTTTAAACGCAAGGAGAAACAAGTATTTAAGGTACCTAGCTACCCTAAGTGATCTACTGAGCTGAACTAGTGTTCTTTTATTTTTTTAATTCTTATTTTGGTCTCAATGTGTTTATAAAGTTGTGTGCATGGTATACAACAGTCTATTACCTAACAGCCTATTATCTAAACAAAAAGTTTAAATTAATGCCCAGTGAAAATATCCAAATTTGCATTGTTATGCTCAACTGAAAGGATTTCAAATAACAGGTAACTTAAGTGCACCTGAAGTAAGTTTAGATTTCTTGTAATGAGTTCTGAAAGCCTATTGTGAAATGATTACACTGGTATTTTATACATTTATACCTCATAAAAATTCCTGTCCTCATAACTGTAATTAGTATTGTATAAAATGTTTTCCATTGCCAGCTCTATGACTGAAAAAAATGGCACCAAGAAAAAACTTCACCTTTTAGATTAACACTCCAAAAGAGGGGTGGTGGTGCCAGGGGATGGGGGGGCAGACACACACGGGACGACACAGACAGGGACAACCAGTACATTCTCAAATATATTATTTTGATTAAACATGAATGAGAGTCGAGTTTGAAACAAAAAATACTGTCTCTTCTAATATTTTTAGCAGCCCTAGAATTACAAGAAACTTCCAGCTCAGCTATATTTAAATAAATTCTCTTTAACAACTGCATATTAGCACCAAATCAACATGATAAAAACACAGAAAAGCAATCTATGCAGGCTGTTTGGTAAATCAACTTAATAGTTATACTCTGAAATCAACTGTTTATGTATGTAGCCCTCAACATGAACTTTCTTTAGTGTTATGTACTGGTATTTATTATTAAAGAGTCAACAAACAGAATAAAGCAGTGTTGCTTAGCAGCTGGGTATTCTTGACCACTGTATGATTCGTCTACAATTTTCTAATCCATTTCTGTATTGTAAATGAGCATTGTATTTCATGAAAACAGCAGGTCTCAAATAAAACATTATATTGATTGAATAGATACTCAGTGTTCAAGTTATTTGTTAAAAAACAAACTCACCCCATCTTAAGGAAAATCCCCAAAACATACAACCATCTTTCTGTCAAAGTATGTATTTATTTTAAATAAATTCTGCTTAATAGCTCAAGAAATCTTTTCAATCTCAGAATCGGTTTCTTCATCTCCTACCAATAAACATATAGCAGTGCATTTGCACAAGACAGTACTTTCAAGCATTTTAACAATATCTATTAGAACTGCCTCGGAGCAGATACAGAACTAAATGGGAAATACAATGCAAAAGAGAAATACATACTGTGGCCAAGAAGTTCAAAACTGGGACAGCTAAGTTAACACCCCTTTTTTGTGCTTTTCCATAGCGTGACTTTCAATCTGTAAGAAGCATAGTTTCTGCTTTTCTGCTGATTTTTTGTGTACTCAGAAATTTAGTTCCAGTTTAGCCATTGTATTGTACACCTCTTCCCATGGTTCAAAAGCCAGACTTCATCTCCTCAAGCTCAAAATCTAGGCTTAGCTCCAATTACAGGCACCAACAGAGCCTGAGAAAAAACTTACAGAGGAAGAACCCTGCTGAACCTTTGATGGCAAAAGCTGCCACAGGTTTGTCTGGGAATTGGTAAAATTTAACAGTGTTAAAATTCATGCTTGTGCCAAACATGCTGGTTAGTATTTCCATAACTGAACCTTGCCTAGCTTTGCCAAAGAATGATAGAAGACACTAAAAGAAAGGCTAACTTTGTGAAACCTAATGTATCTGCTCTAACATACATATACAAAAACTCTCCAAAAAACTCACTACAAACAAAGTCTTTTGCTCACCTGGTATTATTTTGCTTCATGTTGGAAAAAAAAAGCGCATTAAAAAAAAGCAGGCACGGAAAATGTCAATCCGAACAGTTAAACTGTAAAAGCATAAACCAAGGGAAAGATAATTTTGGGAAGAAATAACTACAAACCCAGGTATCTATTTGTGTGTATGAACTCCACATGAGTCAAAGTAACCAACTCAGAACTAGTTCATGGGCACTCCCCTGTAAATCTTTCAAAGAATAAAAATGCAGAGAAAAGAATTCCTTTATCCTGCAGTCCTAAACTTACAGAGTACCATAATACCTCACGTACTCCAGCGAGTAAGAAGGGGTAAGGACGTTAATCAAACTCCTTCACAATAAATGGTCTAGAGCCTGCATTAGCTGCTACTTTTTTTTTTTTTTTTTTTTTTTTAAGATTTTTCATCCTAACAATTTAAGATACTACTTTACTCCTTAAAAATTGCTAAAACTAAAACAACCAGCATACTCTGATGAGAATGAGTTTTTGGATACCAAGTCAGAGTTCCAGAAAAGCATTCAGGAGAAACAAATCTTTTGAATGTGTACCTATATCAGCCTCAGGCTTTGCAATGGGTCCTAATTTTGTTTTAGAATAGCACCAAACTTCAGTCTCATTATTCTAACATTAATCTTGTTTTACATTTAAACAAAAAGAGAAAAAGCCAGACATCTAAATTGTACATTCAGTTCTCCAATGCCAGCGACGACTAGTTTTAGCCCATATGATAGTGAAGAAGTCTATCAGCCTCTCATGTCATTAAATGAGTTTTGGCACCTTGACTAAAAAAAACCCTTATCATTGAGGAATGCCAGTTCCTCAGTTTTGAACTCTTAAAGCACTTTGTGGTGTCATCTAGCAGGAATACAATGGTTCCCACTAATAATCTGAGGCAGCAAGGCTGAGACACAGGTAAACGGTTTCCACATTTTCATGTTGTTCTACTCACATGGTTCCTTGGAAACCCAGAACCAGTTCTAGAAGAAAGTATGCTGTCCTATGCTAGCCATCGATTTAAGTCAGCTTCATCATTGGCATCCACCCTCGCTTCCAAAGTATCTTTCTTAGGTTATTTGTTCATTGTTTCTTCCAGTTTTAAGGCATTATGATCTTTAAAAAAATTGAGACATTTAAGCAAAACAAAACAAAAACAAATACAACAAAACAGAAAAACACCACCAAAAAAAAAAAAAGTCCACTGAAGTTTATCTAAACAGAGTAACTAGAACGAATAATAATGGGGTTCTCAAGATACAAAGAAATAAAACCAAGCCTCAACAGAAGCCACAAAAGCTACTACCACGTCAGACTATCTTTGCTGACTCCATTCACAATATTATTCTTACAAACCAAGCAGATACAAATCTGACATCTCAATGTTATTTACACACTTGAAGGAAGTGGTGAGATATAAAAAACCTGACAGATTGCATTTTTATTTCCACATACTGGAGAGAAAGAAGATCATAAACCATCCAAATTTCCATCTACAAAAACAAAAGTACGTGTCAGAATACGTATCTGGATTTCAAGCTTCTAACAAAGCCACATGCTAAACATTACATTTTCCTACATTATTAAAGAATACTAGTTAAAATACAGGAGGTCCAGGAGTTAATACAGATTTTAACAGGAGTTAACAGGAGTTAAAATACAGATTTTAGCTGTATCAGGTGTTGTCTTCTTGGCAAAGCTTGGTAATCATTTAAAGATTAACAATGATACACAGTATTCCCATAAACTATTCTTTCAGAATTTAAAGGCACTCTGCAACGGCAAGGTGGTACTTCACGGTCATATTTGATTAACAGATAAAACTGTAGCTCTTTTGCGGGGTGGGGGACAAGGACGCCTAAGCAGCCCGAACTCCTGCCACACAGCATTCACTTCAAGAGGATAGCAACAAGAAGTGCACAGCGATGGCCTACGGCTGCACCCTGGGTTAGGATCTGCCCTTCTCCAGGCAGCAAGAGCAGCTGTACCCCTCGACTGTGGCTGCCTCCCCACTTCCCTCTCCCCGTGGGACACAGAGCTGACATGAACTGAAAGGCAGCCCATGAACTGGTAGCTCCAGCAGCACCCATCAGGGTTGTCCCTCCTGTTTTACAGGAATCCAGTTTTGTCAAGTAAACTAAGCTGAAGCTTTGAGCCAACAACTTCAGCTGTGAGGCACCGAGCTTTGAGTTTAAGAGCCTCTATAGAGACAGAGTACGCAAAAAGATTAAAAATAGCAAGGGGAACATTTTTAAAACACCAGGATTGTAGGAAGTTGGAAAAAACTGACCAGGGGTACAAGAAGCCAGCTAGATAGTGAGGGGGTGCAATCCTGCTGGAAGACAATATACACGTTTTGCTGAGACCCAAATTAGGACATTTCTTCAATGTTGTCAATATTAAGCATTATGGTAACTTATTTAGAACATGAAATTATATAGAATTTTATCTAGTAAGAGGAGAAATTCAGTATTTTGTTTAAAAAGTTAATGGAATTTTGTTTTGTAAGAGGAATTAGTATAGAATAGTAGTCCAGGTCACAGGTCTTTCAAATTAAACAGCCAGTGTTAAGTGGCTTGTAAGGGAGGCAGCATGCGTAAGAAACCTAAGGCTATCCCATGAAACCTTTATTTTGCAGTTAATTCTCTCAACATGACGAGGTCATATTTTCACAGAGAGTGTTGACTGGCACTCATTCCTCAGTAATCCTCAGAATACATGGGTAAG
The DNA here is from genome assembly GCF_035582795.1 of Mycteria americana. NCBI lineage: Eukaryota > Metazoa > Chordata > Aves > Ciconiiformes > Ciconiidae > Mycteria > Mycteria americana. The sequence goes on from NC_134373.1 coordinate 44,767,722, forward strand.
TATTTTGGGGAAAAAACAGTGCAAATCAACAGTTTCCAAATACCAGGTCTTCACGACCACTTGAGAAGATGAGCCCTTTAACAAATTAATGTAGGTTGAATCCCTCCTCTTCTCTTCCTCATGGCGTTTTTCCTGTCTTGTTCCTCTCAGAATAGACCTGTATCTACACGCTCTAGCCACTCTATTGTCCACACCCTTTTCTCTATATATAACAACCCATGTGAACTAATAGGGCAAGCATCTCCAAAAACCTCTTTCTACCCCAAGCTGGAGGACCACTGTCTCTGTTCTTCACATACTTACTTTTCTGTGTGTGAACAAACACAGATTTCTTGTATATGCTGTCTACTTCACAACTTCTTTAATAATGGCTATATAATTTGAAAATACCTATTTCTTTTAACTATCTATTATGAAAATATCTATTTCTTTTAACTTGAATCACAATTTTTCTCCAGATTTCATTTTTGGTGCCAATATCTGTCACCACAGTGGATACTTCCTGTTACTAAATGAAACTGTACATAATTTTATTTCCATAGCAAGACACAATAATAGAAAAAGTAGACATTTTGACGAGCAACAATGATTTTGGTTAGGAATTAACTACAGGGTTTTTTCATACTCCAAAACCCAAAAAACTACAGGATTTTTTCATACTCTTTTTTTGTACTAGCTCACAAAAAAAAAAAAAAAAAAAGGACAAGTCATCTTTGGTACAAAGAGCACAATATTATTTTAATATGAATTTATACTGGAACTGCAAAATTTGACTTAGCACCTTTCTAAACTTTCAGAAATAACCAAGAACATGCATTGGTATTATCTGGTATAGAACTTCAGTAACATTTATCATGGTACGTACAACACTATTGCAAATTCTACGCCATTTATACTAGCATAAGATAAGACCAACCTTAAAAAAAAAAAATCATTGTAGGCCCATTTAACAGAGCAGAGTACGACAAAAAATGAACTGCAACCATCATTTTACAATATGAAATCTGTTAGACTGACACTCTGGAGCAAAACAGAACTGGACCTGTGCACTAAGCAATAGCTGTCACACCCAGCTAGTCCTCATCAGCAAGAGCTGAGAAATTACTTGAAGGAAAAATAATGCATAAACTATAATAAATATAGAAACAGCACAACATTTCCTGCACATATAAGAAAAGCTGACAAAAAACAGTTTTATTTGAAAACTAAGTTTATGTTAGAGATGAAACAGTTCTGCAAGTGGTAAAAATAAGCTATGAAATACCGATACTTCAGAATCTACATGAAGCACATGGATTTTATGTCACTGTACTTGTCCAATGACTATTCATCAGAATTTTTCATAAAGTTAATACTAGTTGTCTAACACCTAAATACTTTAATTTTTTTTTTTTATTTCATGCAAGTCAGATATATTTGCTCATCAGTACTATCAGATAAGCATTACAAAAACGCAGTAGTTGTCTGTCTTAGAATATCGAAAAATTGAAAGTTGCAACTCTATATATTCTTTCTTCAATCTATAAACATTTCAAACTACTAACCTGGGGAAGAGGGAGGGAGGGGAGGGGGAGAGGGAAGGAAGCACAGGAGAAAAGCACTGAACACTTGGCATTACAGAAGAATAGATACAGAACATTAAGAGCTTACTGTGGAGAGTGGTTTAATCAGGAAGTAGCCATTATCCTGTCGCTACAGAGCAATGACAGCACTCCAAAACAACAAGCCGTGGTTTTGGTGTTGTGGGGGTTTTTTTTGGTTGGTTGGTTTGGGGTTTTTTTTTTTTTTTTTTCAGTCAAGAAGGAAGAAAGAACACATGCTATCGTGCCCGAGCTTTACTGAGCCCAAAGGTCGCCAGATGCCTATTGTCAAAAGCTACCTTGAAAATGAAATTCAAGCAAGCATTTACAAAGCTGTATTTGACACAGCATCTAAAAATCTACCACAACCTCCCTCTGTGTTACACACAAAACATGGCTGTCTTATTCAGAGATTAGCAATTATTGTAATGAGATACTGTCGGAGAGGGTCAAATAGTGCTTCCTGCAGTTTACACCTCTTGATTTCCTGGTAAACAAACTGAAAGGCAGGCGGAGCACTCGGATCCCTGGTAAACACCGTGCTCCCCTGACCCAAGCCAACCCAGTAAAGTAGGCACGTGTAATAAAATGCGTATCTGTATTTTAATTACACGGGCAACAAGGTAGCAGAAAACATAAAAGCAACTGAACCATGAAGGAAATTTTTTCCACAATGTTATGTAGTCATCAATGCCACACTTTATTTTCTTTGTTTTCTTTTTTAAGCCGAGCCCAAGCAAAATATTTTATTTTCTTTTAAATGATGCTTATGTACACACACACACACACACACACACACACACCCGCCAGAACAAACTGCTCACAAAGTTGTTTTGGTATGAGAAAGTGCTATGAAATTATAACCTGAATCAACCCTGGAAAAACCTGAAACTGAGAAAAACAAATGCTAATCACCGTGTTCAGAATTTAAGCATCAATGTCCAAAAAAGCACAATTAAAGAAATCTACTAACAATATTCAGAAATTATCAAAATTAACTTACTGAACACAATTTTAAAAGAAAAAAATTCAAATTTTTTCTTTTTGGAACTGCCTAATGCTTTTCCTCCTCAAAAAAATAAATCACATACAGACTAGACACATGGCAGTGATCCAGTGAGAAAAGCTAGTTGTTTCCTACCTATAATCTTCCAAAAAATTAATTTCAACAAGCTCCAGTTTAAAAATGAGATTTTCACAGTGGAACTGAAGAGGACCCTAGGCTACTATGAAAATTAAAAGGAAAAAAAGAAAAAACAACCCCCAAACAAAGAACAACAACCCCCCACAAAAAAATCCTTGACTAACAGAAGAAAAAGCTTGCTACTCCTAAGCAACTAGAATAAAGTACCGGGTCAACTGACAGAAGACAGAATTTCTTTAAGGGATAAATACCGTCAACTTATTACACAACAGGTCAATGCAAGTGAAACTGCTACAGTGCTCTAAAACAACAGCACAAGGGCTTGAACTTTAGCATGCAGTAAGAGAAAAGATTATTTGCATACTAGAGGAAATATGCAAAGGCAGGGGTGGGAAGTGGATCAATCAATTAATTCTCCCTCTCTCGGAAACTCAGCAGCATGAAACAAGACGACCTAGGGAATACACCAAAGTAACGTGCCTGAAGAAACAAATCGAGGACCAGAACAATAAAGTGGTTTCTAATAATGATGTTATAAATACATTGCAGCTATTTTTCACATTAAGCTCAAGAAAGGGGCAAAGGAAAACTATGAGGAAAAAAAATACAGAAAGCAGTACTGGAAAGATCATGAAATATGAAAGGGTGTATTGTATCAGCAAACCCTGCTACTGAAGATGCAGCTCAGCTTGTGCCAATGAAGGAGTTATTCTGCCATCACAATCTCCCAAACAAGGTAAACTATATTAACAAGAGGGATCTCTGCAACCAAAACAATACCCAAAGTAGGACTTTTGCAAGCTGTGCTTGTTATAATTAGTACAGCCACCATTTCCTAATCAAACACTTGTATATAACTCATTCTCTTAAGTAAAACCACATCAAAACTTCAGCATGTCATTCATCTGGTTTTCTATTGTTACTCATCTTACAAAAAAGCAGTCTTGTCAAACAATATATAGTGTTTCTGAAGAAAATAGTAAAAATCCAAACCAGCAAATGAGAAGCCTTCTGCAGAGACAAGGAGTATCAGCAAAACTCTTTGCAGCAGTCTTAGAATAGTTTTAAAAAGCAATCTACGTTGTATTTAATCAGCGTAAGTTTGGCACTGGTATCACTGCAAGCAAGCTCTCACAGCAAGATTTAGGAGATCATGATCTAAAGTCTCAATCTGGGAATTATTCTTAATTCCCGAAATCTGCACACTAAAATACAGCCACAGTGAATTTGAGTCTTACATGACTGAGGGAGAATCATGTACAATTGTTCTACATGTTAAAATACTAGCTCATAAATTATGATTTTTCTAAAATTATTTCAATCCAAATTGCTCATAATGTAAAAAATATTTACTTTGGAACAGCTGTTTTGCATTGAGATAGCAATGAAGGAGAGAGAAACAAAAATATGGCATTGGAAAACAGCCAAATAGAAGGTCCAAACTTACTTTCTGAACTCCAGGTTGAATCAGACCCTAGCCCATTAACTGTCTGTGCAAGATATTAAAAGCAAGGATTTGTTTTCTACCAGTGCAACCATTAGAGAAGCTAACCATGCTGAACTACAACCCACTACTTCCATGTTAGTCAGCAAGACTATCAGGGATGTCACAGAGAGACTACCAAGCCTCGTACAATCCACTGACTATTATCTGCTGCTGCTCTTTGATGTGGGAACCAGTGATACAGCCAGAAGCAGTTTTGAGGAGCATCAAGAAGGATTACAGAGCCCTGGGAGCAGCAGTAAGGGACTCTGGAGCACAGGTAGTTTTTTCATCAATCCTCCCAGTCAAAGGGAAGGGGTTTGAAAGGGTCAAATCTGGTGAATCAGCAAACGGTTACAGGACTGGTGCCACAGCCAGAGGTTCAGCTACTTAAGACCACGGGACTCGCTTTGAGAAACCTGGCCTATTAGGGGATGACGGGGTCCATCTGTCAGAGAAGGGGAAGAGCAACTTCGGTCATAGGCTTGCCAAGCTGGTGAAGAGGGCTTTAAACTAAAGTTGCCAGGGGAGGCGAACCTCAATTCGTCCCACTCCTACCAGTTTGATGCCAGTGCCAGCAATAGATGCCCAGAGCCTGGAGAAGGACCACAGATCAGCCGGAGAGCACCTGAAGAGCAGCACAAAGGAATTCCAGCCACTCCAGCCAGTAAGTCAGCTTCATTAGGGGCCCAACTTAAATGGCTCTATGCAAATGCGCGTAGCACGGGTGAAAAAAAACCAAGGAGTTAGACATGTGCGCATGCCTGCAGGGCTATGATCTCACTGGCATCATGGAGACATGTTGGGATATGGGATAGCTCCTATGACTGGAGCGTAGGAATGTAAGGATACAGACTCTTTAAGGACGGGCAGGGGAGAAAAGGAGGGGGTGTTGCCCTTTCTGTCAGTGACCAGCTGGAGTGCATGGAGGCTCTGCCTGGGCATGGGTGAGTAGCCCACCCGAGAGCTTATGGGTCAGGATTAAAGGGAGGGCAGGGACAGGTGACGTTACTGTGGGGGTCTGCTATAGGCCACCCGACCAGGAAGGCTGAGTGGATGAGGCCCTCTATAGACAGATAGGAGCAGCCCCACATTCACAAGCCCTGGTCCTCATGGGGGACCTCAACCACCCCGATATCTGTTGGAGGGACAACACAGCAGGGCATAAGCAATCCGGAAGGTTCCTGGAATGCGTTAATTATAACTTCCTTCTCCAAGTGACAGAGGAGCCAATGAGGAGAGGTGCTATGCTGGACCTTGTTCTCCCCAACAAGGAGGGGCTGGTGGGGAACGTGAAGCTCAAGGGCAGCCTTGGCTGCAGTGACCACGAAATGGTGGAGTTCAAAATCCTTAGAGCACAGAAGAGGGTACGCAGCAAGCTCAATACCCTGGACTTCAGGAGAGCAGACTTTGGCCTCTTCAGGGATCTGCTTGGTAGAGTACCATGTGATAAAGCCCTGGAGGGAAGAGGGGCCCAAGAAAGCTGGTTAATATTCAAGGATCACCTCCTCCAAGGTCAGGAACGATGCATCCCAACAAAGAGGAAGTCAGACAAAAACACCAGGAGGCCTGCAAGGATGAACAAGGAGCTCCTGGACAAACTCAAACACAAAAAGGAAGCCTACAGTGGGTGAAAGCAAGGACAGGTAGCCTGGGAGGAATACAGAGAAATTGTCCGAGCAGCCAGGGATCAGATTAGGAAAGCTAAAGCCCTGATAGAATTAAATCTGGCCAGGGACATCAAGGGCAACAAGAAAAGCTTCTCTAGGTACATTGGTGATAAAAGGAAGATTAGGGAAAATATGGGCCTTCTCCAGAATGAAATGGGAGACCTGGTTACCCAGGATGTGGAGGTGATTCTCCCCCTCTACTTTGCTCTGGTGAGACCCCACCTGGAGCACTGTGTTCCGTTCTGGGGCCCCCCAACAGAAGGACGTGGACCTGTTGGAGCCAGTCCAGAGGAGGCCACGAAGATGTTCAGAGGGCTGGAGCACCTCTCCTATGAAGACAGGCTGAAAGAGTTGGGGTGGTTCAGCCTGGAGAAGAGAAGGCTCCAGGGAGACCTTATAGCAGCCTTCCAGTACCTGCAGGGGGCCTGCACGAAAGCTGGAGAGGGACCTTTTGCAAGGGCATGTAGTGATAGGACAAGGGGTAATGGCTTTGAACTGAAAGAGGGCAGATTTAGACTAGATATAAGGAAGAAAGTCTTCACTCTGAGGGTGGCGAGGCACCGGAACAGGTTGCCCAGAGAAGTTGTGGATGCTCCAGCCCTGGAAGTGTTCAAGGCCAGGCTGGATGGGGCTTTGAGCAATCTGGTCTAGTGGAAGGTGTCCCTGCCCATGGCAGGGGGGTTGGAACTGGATGATCTCTAAAGATCCCTTCCAACCCAAACCACTCTATGATTCTAAGAGAATCATGATTCAGCAATTGATGTTCTCAGACTGAAATTCTACAGGTTACTAAAATACTGGTGTCCAACACCTCAGCTCCATGAAGAAAACTACGTTTATAAAACAGGCCTAATAGGATACTGAAATAAATCACTACTCCAGCTATGTCTTAAATACGCATCAGCACCTGCTCTCATAAAATGGCACAGTGTCAACCTGAGGAGCCTAAATCAACAGTTACTGCCTTTCCGGGAGATTTTTTTTTTAAAAGATGACTAACAGTTTCTATATAGCAAATTCTAACTATAAATATGGGTATTTGAATATGGGTCTAGCTATGAATATGGGTATTGAAAAATAAATTAAATAAAAATTAAAAATATTTTAAAAACAATACATGCAGTAACAGTGAGTAAAATCTCTAAGTGTTCTTTTATTGAGATTTCAAACATTGCCCAGGGGAATTAAATCTATGGTCATAAAGAAAAAAGTAAAATTTTCACAATTTCTTATTTTTTTTTTAAACATCAACAGCTTCTTACAGAGCCTTGTGTGCTATGATTCCTGCCAAAGAAATTTCAAAAAGTTAAGAATCATACCACTACAGTGTAAGAATCATCTGAACTCTGTATCAAAAAACCAAGCATCAACCCCAAAAGAGAGATGAGCCTATGTAGAACTATCATTTAGATAGCTCTATTAAAAAAAAAAGTTTTGATTTAAAACTTCCATTTACCCTGTGATAAAGAAATATAAAAGCAGTTAAGCCATGAATGTTGCTTACGCTCACCTGAGAAGAACAGGTAATCTCTATACAACCGCTGCTGAATGCCAACAAAGCCAGAGATCTATATTTTGCATCATACCTTGGTGCAAATACCAAAATTGCTGCAAGAAATACAGATTACTTCACAGCATAAACACTTGCTTAAAATAGTAAACATTTATGAATATAAACACAATACCTAAATCCAGCATCATCTGTGATTACAACCTGCAGAAATGGTTTTGGAGAGTATGAAAACCCTGCAGTCATCTCTGTACTGCATTAAATCAATACATTTATTTCTAAAAGTTTCACATGCAGTATTAGTCTACCTTTTGCTTCTAGCAATTTTAGCTGGAATCCTTTCATACTAGCTGCATGGACAAATGGGGGGGGGGGGGGGGGGGACAAAAGGGACAATTCATTACCTACAGAAATCATTTCCTGGGGTGGGACACCAGAAGTTCTAAATCATCTTTACTCAAGAAAAATTAACAAGTTAATAAATGCAACCTCCAACCAAACTACGGGGGAGGGGGGGGGCACGGGCGCGATGAAAGGGACGGACAAACACACCAAACAACCAACTCTCCACTCAGCCTGTGCCAAAAGTCTCAACCACCTTTTACTCCTGAGAGCTCTTCACACAATGGCGTACCAAACCAAGTCCTATTTGTGTCCCTATAAATTAGATTCTGACAACATTCACAAGCCTCAATATCATTTTTTCCCCACATATGCTACTGCACAGAGACCATTCTTGGGTACCACTGTTACACAGCGTAACACCTGATGTTGGTCTCCACATTTGAAAACATTAAGATGCAGCAAGAGACAGATTATCTCATTTCAATTAGTTTCTTGCCACCAAAAAAACCTAGACCTTTACAACCCATCAGCTGATGCTAAGTAATCTGCATCCTTATACTGATTATAGCCCTACCAAAGCAAAGGGAAAGAAGCTCCCTTTCCCAAGAGAAAAAGAGAGGCAGCAATCTTCTCTTTGTTCTAGCTCCTCCATATTTTGGTCGCATATATTGGTCATATTGCTCATGATATAGCTTCATTTTAAAGGCCCTTTGGTCCTCACTAAATTATTTACCAAACGCACGGACACTTCATCTATCAATCTGATCCTTAAAATAGTACCTTGGAATTGGAATAAACACAGTAGCTACTACAGAACTATCACTCAGAAAGAGCCAGCCATATTCTACTATCATGAAACACGTCTCTAAGAAAACCCTAAGAAGAACAGCATTGTTTCAAGGTATGTAAAAGTCACTCAAATGAAAACCCAGAAAACTAGTTTATTCTCTACATTACTCTGCCCAAAAGCATTATTCATACTGGCTCATTACCTAGAGCTAATCACAAAACTATTCAAAATCCCAAATTATCATTTATTTAGTAGCATTTCATATATTTGCTACTAGATTTTGACCCCACAAAGTTTATATATGGAGTAAATTCTGAGAGAGCACAGAAAAATACCTGAATTAAATTATTTCAGTGCATTTTAATTTTCCTGCATCAAAGCCTTCTTGTATGTTCCTTCTCATTTTGAATAGTGTTTATCAAAATGTCTTAATGTTACAGAAGCAGTAGTTTTAACTAGCAACATGGAAACAAAAAAACCTAAAGCACACCAGTATCTTAAGGAACCCATTGTCCTATGTACCAACACATGTCATTTCATAATAAAGTTGATGTATCTTACAATAAACAGTTTTTAAATATTTTTCAGTATATTCTATTAAAACATAAAGAGCGATTAGAGTTTGATGAGATTTGAGACTGAGATGATGTTTGTTTCAATGTTCTATATATGTTACCATCAGCCATTTAAAAAAGCATTACAGAGACCAATATTCTTATAGCTAAATTTTTTTTTTTTGACATGGTAAATTCAGTATTAGCTGTTATTTAGTCAAACTGAAGGTTTTGGGGAAAAGATCACATAGGTAGCAAACATGGCAAAGAAATGCACAGAGAAGGAGGGTTAAACTGCTGTTTTCCATAAAAATACCCCTTCATTTACCATTTTTTTTGAAAATTGAAATATAAAATTATTTTGAAAATATAAATGTTTTTCAGAAGTTTTAAAAGGTTAGAACAACTATAAATATATATTCTTTATCTATCATCATAATATACACAAACACACTCTCACAGACCCTCCGAGAATACAATATTCATTTTGCTGCAGAAGAACAGACATTGCATAACAATGAGATTTGCTAATGAAATCAGCCATCAACCTGGAATACATATGTATTAAACCAAGACCTCAGTGTCATTTTCTTTTTGCGTCGTTTGTTCTTTCTCTCATTTTTCCTCGACCTTTCAGTATCTTGTCCTCCTCCTAGTTCCACTGCTTCAAGTACAGTAATATTGCAAAATATTTTGTTAACGCTGTCTGTACAACACTTTTTATTTTACAAAATTTATTTCTCTACTTATTGCTAAATGTAGATTCTAATTGCACGGGTTCTATCAGCATCGTTAACATAGCCTTGAAATAAAAATCAATGGGTGCTAAGAAGACAAAGGAGTTTTATTTCTCTGTAAAACAGCAGGAATATCTAATAAAAAAAATGGGTGTCACTGGGACCAAACTACACTTTCACAGCTAAAGTTGCACACCAATTAATACAAGAATTTAATACAAGAACAACACATTTTTAAAAATCTCCTCTATATTTATCTAATGATTAAACAGGAACAGAATTAAAAGTGTAATTGCTTTGCATGAACATGCAAAATCATCATGAAGCCAAGTAAAACAATCCACCGAGTTCAGTAACAGTATGTATAAGCATGCAGTATACATATCATTGACGCAAAACATTTTTACTGGAAGAGATGAATACTGAATGGAATTATTTATTCTACTACTCAGAGCTGACCATAAAAATTAAAACATTACAAAAGTATTTTAAAGGACATTTTTCTCTCATTATACTACTAGTACCATATTTTGGTTTTGTGGGATATATGCTGCTTTATACTTCATAGATAAAAAGCAACCTATTTACAACCCTAGCTGCAAGAGTATCCAAACTATGTTTTGAATCCACCCCAAAACTATTAAAACTAATAATATAGCCCACTAAATTTTTCCACTGTTCTTATTTTACAGAGTTTTTTAATTGAAATAATACAAATAAGATATTGTTACTATAATGCCACTACAAAGTTAGCATTATTATTGATAAGCTCCAAAGTCATACCAAAAACTAATACACAAGAGTAGAAAATAAATGTTTGCTGGCTTGTTTGGTAGGGTTGGTTTTTTTGTTTGTATGTGGGGTTTGTTTGCTTTTTTTCTCCTTTCTGTTTCAACTAACACTCCAAAACCCTAATTCCACAAAGACAAGCCACCAATTAGTTAGTTACTTTTAGTATACCAAAATTGCATACGGAACTCCTTTGGAACAAATAGAAGTAATTTGTAATTTGTTTTCTCATTTTATCTTGAGGGCATAAGGAAGTCAGTCAGTCATTCTATAGTTACAATGGCCATCACAAGACCAAAGAAAAAGAAGGCACAAGAGACCACTGAAAAATAGAGGAGAAAAATAATGAAATGTCTGAAAATGGACTTAACCACCCCTAGAGCCAGTCATATCAAACTGTCTCTATACAACCCAGGAAGAAAACCATCAAGATACTGGACGTCATGAACCAGCTAAGTAATTGAAAGCATAAAAATTTCCATAAACTCTCTTCATATGTGCTCCAATTCTTCCTTTTTAGGTAAACAAGCACTTATGTCACTGAGAGCTTTGAAACCTGAAAGCATGTAACACATGGCCTTAACTTTTCCTTCCATTTCTCTCACTTTTGAAGATACGCAGCTACATGATATAAACATCCAGGCATACATCATATGAAGCGGTCTTACTCTCATTCGTGCATTACAATGTCCCGATAAAAAGATGTATGAAGACTATTTTCAATCACATGCTATCAAAAATTCTTCTGTTTCAGTTACAAAGCATTTGTCCGTCTGCAAAAAAGCCATCCACGTTACATCTCAAAATGACTGAACAGATAGAGGCACAGTTAATTATAGTGGGCTCACCTGTAAAAGCAAAGACTATACAACCTCCAGGGTTTGAAAGAAAGAGACTCTAATGCAACAACCTTGACCCTTGAAAGTGCTGGGTCATTTTCTTCTGTGATGAACAGTGATTGCTTTCTATAATTCTAACAATTGTCAAGTAGGCTAAAGACTATGGCTGGCAGGTGATAGTTCTGAAATGCCTGCACGTTTAACAATGATTTATTATCCTGTAATATAGGTCAACTGTCCGATTGAGCACCTTCTACAAGATGTTATAGGCTCTTGAAGCCATATACTACAACAACTGACATCAATGGTTTTATTAGGGATCAAACTAGTGGAGGACCTACGAATATAGAGAACTGTTAAAGGATATAGTCTTAATTCAAATTATTAAATGAGAAAGACTCCAAGATATCCAAATCTACTTTACATATGAAATACATGATTCTGGTAGAATCTGTTAGTAACTGGTTTCTCTATATAGAAACCAGTTACTCTACAGATAAAAGTGAACTCTCAGTCCACAAATATAGACTCAACCTCACAGAAGAACACAGATGACATCATATCAACAGTACACAGAATTAGATGCTGCCAGGTGCTAAAAAAGATACCTGATTTTTTATCAATAAAGAAAAAACATGAACTCAGAAATAAGACTGAATTTATCAACCATATTTATCCTCTCTGAACTAACCAGAAATAGCTTCTTCAATATATAGGCTAAAATTCTGTACTGTGCTGGAATAAATCACACAGATATAGATGCCCACAGTATAAACATATTCTAAAAATTAACACTGTCCAGTTTACTGTGTTTTTTGTTGTGGTTTAAAATCATATTCCAGAGAATTAACAGTTCACATGCACAGTTTTAGTATTGTGCTGTACTAGTAGTCGTCTCTATGCACACACACACACGCCTTTATTTTCAGTAACATACAATGCTTAGTTAAAAGCTATTTCTGGCACTTCATGCAGAAATTGCAAGCATCCTTCAAAGCTTACTTTTAAAAGATCTGGCAATGAAGCATGCTTATGCTTTTCCATAATGAAATACCCCAAACTGTACTCAATTATAATGACTACTATTTATCTACTTTTAGGGAATAAAAGTGGAGGACAATTTATTAAAGCACAGGAAGAACTCCTGAACACTGGAAGGTCACAGCCTATGGGCTGAGCTGCTAAGCAAAAACATCAATGATGTTCCAGAGCTGCCATTTTTCTTCCTTGACAAAGACTCCATCTGCCACAGAGCCATTTACAGCCTCAGAGTCAGAATATCAATGATTTCCAACCATTCTGCAAGTCTGCTTTCACCTTGACATCACCTCTGTAATACATCTAAAACAATGATACATATAACCCCTCTACAAGCTCTAAGCCCATGCTTTATTCAACTGATATGCATTTAAGCTGTGCTTTAACATACCATTTCTTTAATTCCTCTGAATTGTGCAAGAATATCAAAACTCCAAATTCTACATCCTTTTCATTGCTGTGCTTGTTTTAAATAAATTACCTTTGGAAAACGTAAAAAGAAAACGTTTCAAATACTGACAAAACATGTAAAAACAGAAAATACCTGATCATTTTAAAATCTGTATTTACATAACATACATGCACACAATCGCAATTTTTTTTTCCCAAATAAACAAAACATGCCTAGTAAGATCCTTATTACAGACAACCATGCAGAATAAACTATCACAGCTTCACTGAAACCAACAAAACTACATTCAGCTCTACATCTCTTGATGTATATACAAAACTGATTTAAAAAAAAAAAAAAAAAAAAAAGACATCCAGGTTAGAGCTGGGACAAAAGAAGAAAGAGAATCTTGCCTTACTAAATGAATACCTAAAGAATTAGGTCCTCAGATAAAACAGATTATACATGGATGGATAAAACCAATTTTATTTTTTTATATATATATATATGTATTCATGTATACACACACATTTATACACACACACATGCTCTCCATCAAGTATGAGAATATACAGTTCATCATCAGGCCCATCACAACACAACTTTAGTGAACATATTCCTTGATAGCAACTTTTGGAGTCTTGAAACTCAGGTATATGTTGGTGCTCTAGAGTAATTTTTAAACGTGCAAACTTGCAGCTTGATTTTACAGTGAAACTGGACCACAGGAGAAAGAATTTTGTATTACAAATACATATGTAAACACATACGATCGCATAGCTAGATGTCCAACTATTGCCATACAAACCTTCAATATGTTAAATATATTGGAGCAAAATATTTGAACACTAGACAAAACTTGCGATCAACTTTATGAAAATTTACTTCATAACATCTATAAAGTGCCTATTTTTAAATCTCAACTTTACCTCCCATTCTTTCTTCTCATTGCCTATGTCTTTACTTCTTCCCTTACAGAAGTAAGTGTCAGACACTTGATAAATTGAATCTGTTCTATTTCTATATGTTCTCTGCCCACTATTCACTTTGTTCAGGCTGCTTTTAATATTCTAAACAAACACAATTTAAGCAAAGAATATTTTTCTAAATCTGTATGGAAAAAAATTTCTCTTCATCCCCCAAAATACATTGCCCCCTAGAATACCCGTGGCTAAATCACACTAGGGCTTGGGTAGACTGCAGTATAAGGTTGAACTAGTTCAGGCTTTACCTTTGTGCTTGCCTTAGAAAGGGTAGGATCAGATGTACATGGATACATATCCAACATGTTTATTTTATGACCTACAGGTATTCACCTGACACTCTCATATCACATCTCTCACCCAAAAAACCCAAACAAACAAAAAAACCCCACCAAACTTTTTCAACTTTCCACCTGCTATCAATATACATTTCAGTTGTTTCTTATCTCATCTGCAGTTCAACTACTCCTACCCATCTCCCCATTACCACTAGCTCATTACTTTGGGTTTTTAGTGGTGTTAAAGTGGGCTGGCAAGCTATAGAATACAAGGGAGCACCTGCATGAAACATACTTGTCTCAAGTCAAATACGGACCAGCACTTAATTGTTCACTATTTTTTGCACCTAAGATTCAAACCTGAAGAAGGGCACCATGCTACATCCAAAATTAAGACAATTGTTCCCAGACTGGGGAAAACCAGGACAAACAGAAAAGCAAAAGGAACACATCTTTGAGAGGATGTACTACAATGCAGCAGAGCTAAGGAGGCGACCAAGATAAGGTATTCAGGCATGGCCAGAACTGGGAGACAGCACTATCCTAAGAAAGACCTCACTGAGGATGTGGAAGGGCAGTGGAAAAAACAAGAGCCAATTACTGTAAGAAAACCAATACTTCTCAGTCTTGCACAACTGCAGCTGTCTTCCACCACATATTCCCTGCTATGAAGCACTGACTTGACTCAAGAATTCCTTGATGCTACTGCCTCTTTCTAATTCTACCTTCCTCCTTTAAAAATCCTAGGAGGAAAGAGACAAAGGGGAAGAAAAGGAAAATAGTTTACAACTTTCTAGTTAAGATAGAAGCATAAAGTTGTTCAGATTGGAAGGATCTTACAGAGGTCATCTGATTCCACCTCCTGCTCAAAGCACAGTTAACTTTGAAGTTATGACAACCTGCTCAGAGCCTTGTCCAGTAAACAAGATGCAGATTTTGCAGGCTGAGCGCCCATTTCAGTGTTTCATAGAACCACGACTGGTTTGCGTTGGAAGTGACCTTCAAAGATCATCTAGTCCAACACCCCTGCCGTGGGCAGGGACACCTTTTACTACGTCAGGTTGCTCAAAGCCCCATGCAAGCAGACTTTGACCACTTCGAATGATGGGACATCCACAACTTCTCTGGGCAACCTGTTCCAGTGCCTCACCACCCTCACAGTAAAAAATTAGATTGGACATAGGGATGTCCAATCTAAACCTACCCTCTTTCAGTTTAAAACCACTGCCCTTTGTCCTGTCACTACAGGTCCTGGTAAAAAGTCTCTCTTAATCTATCTTATGACCTCCCCCTTTATATATTGAAGAGCTGCAATCAGGTCTCCCCAGAGCCTTCTCTTCTCCAGGCTGAACAACACCAACTCTCTCAGCCTGTCTTCATACGAGAGGTGCTCCAGTCCTGTGACCATCTTCGTGGCCCTCCTCCGGACCCACTCCAACAGGTCCATGTCTTTCTTGTACCGAGGACCCCAAAGCTGGACGCAGTACTCCGGGTAGGGTGTCACCAGAGCAGAGGGGGAGAATCACCTCCCTTGACCTGCTGGCCACGCTTCTCTTGATGCGGCCCAGGATACAACTGGTTTTCTGGGCTGCAAGCGCACAATGCCGGCTTGTGAAGTTTGACAACTTCCATTCACATGAATTTTTCCCTTTTATCTAATCAAATTTTCCCTTCGCATAATTTGTGTCTTTTGCCTCTTCTCTTTTCATTGTACACTTCCAAGAAGAACCTGACTTTTCTTCTCTCTAACACCTCTTAAGCAGATCAAGATAACCATTAGCTCAGGGAAGCCTCCTCAAGGCTGAACGATTCCAGTTCTCACGTCTGTTATGTCATGTCCTCTCGTTCCCTATTCATCTTGGTAGCCAACCACTGGACTCACTAAAGTATGTCACTATCTATCTTGTACTGGGGACCCCAAAACTGGGATACAGCATTCTAGATGTGGTCTCACAAGGGCCAAATGGGGCAGTGGGAACCAATCCCCTCAAACTGCTGCCTACACTCTTGCTAATACACCCCACGATAGCCTATTTTGCTGAGAAAGTGCATGGCTGACTCATGTTCAGCTTGCTGTCTACCAAAACCCCAAGGGCCTCTCTGCTACTGCCCCCAACCTGTCCTGCTAGGCAAAAATTTCTGAAAAAAATCTTTTACTCTTATTCACTCACTGCTAAGATAAATCAGTAAATGGTTTATGGACTACTGATGCTACAAGCAATGGAAGAACAGAGCTACAGCCACAAATCAAGAATAAGCCAAGGCCTTGTGCCTTTCACACACAGCTGAAGAGAGATCAGTATGCCGCTCCCATTTACCAAGCTGTTCTGTTTTCACATCAGTTTCCCACAAAACACACATCTAAGCTCTTCCAGTTGTCAAGTTAAAAATAAAAGAGCTCTCATTCTTTATTTAATTAAGGATCCCAGTTGCCTTCTCACTTTTGACTCTTTTTGATTCCACTATTTCAAGTTTCTTTATTACCACAGGATTTGCTACTACCTTAAAATCAGAAATTAAATAAAGCAAATTTAGTCTTGCCTAAGGATTTTTAAGACTTTAAGAATATAATCAAATATCAAATGATTCACAGTAATATTATGAATTCTGGTAACAGCAAATAAAAAAACCCACGTACAATACGCCTCCCTCCTTGAATTTGTAACCCTTACCCAGACCACACTTTCTGGAGCTTTCCTGTGGTGAATTGGTGAAGTCCTACTAAAAGCAGCTTTCTAGTTGAAAGAGGAACACAATACTCAGATTAACTACCAGCAGAAAAGTCCCTGAAGACTTAGATACAAAAGATATGGTTGCATCAGCTTACATATGGAAAATCATCTTTTCAATAGTTGACTAAAAATGTCGTCTTAACCTAAAAATTTAAATTACAGAGCTACTGTATATTAAGACTCCGAAATTTAATTAAAAAAAAAAAAGATTCCTCATTTCCCATAAGCAGACAAAGCTTTCTGTTTAAATGCTAAGAACACTTCTTTCTATAAGAAAGCCAAAGCAAACAAAGTGAAAACTCTTAACTAATCGTATGTACTTTGAAAGATTGCTGAACTTTTAAACTTTTGAGGTAACTGTAAACAACAAAACCACTTTTTTGTGCAAACGGATCGCTGCTATTGCAAGGATAAAACCAGCTGGTCTTAACAATACAGTGATACTACTGAAAATTCAATTTACATCTGAGCTCCTCCAGTTGCCATCTGTACAGTAAAGCTTAATAAACCACTTATTCCTCCTAACAGATGCTAATCATGGATTTACAATACATAATCAAAATCTGCTCTTTAACCCTTTCAGCAAATAACCATTATTAAATCTGGTTTGCAGCAGCAGCAGCATTAAAACAGTTGGCAGTAACTCTTACAGAAGTTGTATCAGTAGCAGGGTGGGGTGGGGTGTTGTTTTTTAAAACTGCCTTCCTATTATAAAATACAACACATCAAATGTAGTTTATTAGTTTAAAAGAAAACTGTAATAAAACTAGGTATTCCGCAGAGAAATACGCAGCTTATTAATTCTTTCCTTGAAACTTTTGGTCATTTTGTAATTTTACTTCCACAATTGTTTTATCTAGCATGTTAATTTGTTTTCCTTGATAAATAAATCTAAACATACACACACAATGACCATATTTGCAGACAAATCAGGAACATACAGCAATAAACTACTTTTACTTCAATTTTTTAATGAGATGATTTTCTAAAAATAACTATGCAAAACTAAGTAGAAAAAAGGCGTAATTGCCTTCTGCCTTTTATTTACACTCTGTATAATTACTGTAAGCACATAAAACTGTTAAAATCTTATTATTCTTAGTTTCTTAGTCAATGTTAATTGTTGTTATTATACTGAAGTAAAGATCTAATTAAATCTGCAGGTGTTACACATGTATGAAGGAAGCAAATTCTTATGTTCTTTGGGGGATGGGCTGTTTTGGAAGCTTTTGTATTTTTTCTGAGCTTGCCAAATGTACATCCACCTACACCGTCAAAAAACCAAACTGCTACTTTTCAAATACTATTACTACAAGCAACAAACAGCATGTTTTCATAGAATCACAGAATGGTTCCGTTTGGAAGGGACCTTCAAAGATCATCCAGTTCCAATCCTCCTGCCATAGGCAGGGACACCTTCCACCACCAGACCAGGTTGCCCAAAGCCCCATCCAACCTGGCCTTGAACACTTCCAGGGATGGGGCATCCACAACTTCTCTGGGCAACCTCTTCCAGTGCCTCACCACCCTCACAGTAGAGAAAAATTCTTCCCTATGTCCAATCTAAACCTACCCTCTTTCAGTTTAAAACCACTGCCTCCTGTCCCATCACCACAGGCCCTGGTAAAAAGTCTCTCCTTCATCTTGCTCATGATCCCCCTTTATATACTGAAAGGCCGCAATAAGGTCTCCCAGGAGCCTTCTCTTCTCCAGGCTGAAACACACCAACTCTCTCAGTCTTTCTTCACAGGAGAGGTGTTCCAGCCCTCAGAGCACTGTTGTGGCCTCCCCTGGACCTGCTCTAACAAGTCCATGTCTTTCTTGTACTATAGGCCCCAGAATTGTTTTGGGGCAATATAAAAACAAAGATTCCTTTTCCATAACCAAATGTACCTTCACATGAATTCTCTGCATCCTTTTGAGTATTTACATGATGAAAAAAGGCAAATACAGCTATGTATCTAGATGCTTAAACTAACTTCTGATGAGAAGCATGGGAACAGTTGTGAGGAGGGAGCTAATGATACACTCGAATTGCCATAAAAGCATAGAACTATTTTTGTTAACCTGACTTCACCAAATTTTTCTTCTTTCTTTCCCCCTTACCTCTCTGTACAGTGTGTTCCAATTTGTTATCAATAGTTTCTCAATAGTTGCCAGTTCCCAGACTTCTTACCAATTTCACTTACTGTTCAAGGATCACATTTTTGTGCAATTTCTTTTGTTCTGAGACATAGCAGCTGACAAGAGATAAAGCACATGGTTTTTTGTTTGTTGGTTTTTTTTTTTTTTTAAAAAAAAAAAGCAAGATGTTTGCCTAACTTGCACATTTCTGCAAGTCTGCTGTGTTTTTATTTAGTTTGCAAACAGGCTACTATTTACACACACTTAAGTTTCATGAAAGGGAAGTGCTTTTCTTGGCAATTTGCTTCTGTATTTTAGAACCTGTATATTTGAATTCTATATTTAGAATTCAAATATACAAAATCTTTCCTGGGTCTGACAGCAAAAAAAACTCAAACACTTCATCTGTTGTTGTTCACCTTCACATTCCTAGTCACCAATTCAAAGTATGCCAATGCATATACTTCATTACTGTGAAAAGAAACTGGGTAGTTTTCAAAACCTGTCAAAGCCTTACTTCTACTTTCTGTAGAAAGCATGATTTATTCTTCTGCTAACCGCAGTATTCACCAACTCTAGTGTTCCTGTAATGGCAACATCTCTCAAGCTAATTTGTCAACACAATTTTGGTCAAATTCTGAGGCCTCTCTTCTTAACTTTACTTTAACTCTCTCGAAAATTCTGTTCAGCCTTCTGCTCAGCTGATCTTTTACTTTTAAATCACTTGTTTAATTATAGCCATTAATAAATTGTTTAGTTACAACCACATATAAAATTTTATAAAGTATTATCTGCATAACTTTCAAGTACTGTGTTAACATTCTATATTACTTCTGTTTCCACAGGTAAAGTGGTACTGTTAGAATTCCCCACCACCACCTTTTGGAACAAATAAAAGAGGCATCATTAAGGACAAAAAGTACAAGGAATTTTTACTTGCCATTTTTCCTAATCTTTTCAAGATCTCCTTTGAGCAACCTATTTGTTACAACAGAATGCATACTGAGGTGCCATTTTTTTGTTTGGATGGAAGGGTTCTTACTGCTTCATAACAAAGAAAGTGTGTTCTGTAGGCTAAAGAACTGACTGTACCCACAAAACCGTTAGAGATGACTAAGGATGTGTTTTTTCTTCTTTTTCAGAGATTTGACATTTTTCATCCCTCACAAAAGGATTAAGTAACTTACAGTCGGCCATAAACACACAAGCAGAATAAATCAGTACACTGAGTTAGCACAAACAATCAGCCTTAAAAATAAGCTTGTTGAGAGAAAGAGATCTACACCTGGCTATTATTTCCCTTGCATTTTTTAAGGCCTACAGGAAAACTGATCAAAAAGCACACATCTTTCTATAAATTCCTCCTGTTCTTTTCCAATTGCATGTTTAAAGGGTGAAAGTTATGCATGTCAACTTGACCATTTATGGAGCATTCTTCTCATTCTACTAAGGCAATTTTTTGTTCAGTACTCATCCTGACTGTTGCACAGAGCAACAGAGGCCAGCTGCAGCCACCTAGCAGCTCCCACTCCTTGGTTATAGGTCTAGGGAAAACTGCCCCTCAAAGTAGGATCTAGACTTGTTTGTGGGTAATAACTCCCAAAACATTAAGGAGGAAGGAGCCCTCATAACACTTGAGTGTTCAGAAAAGTCAGAGAGAAATTTTCAACTCAAGCAATGGTTGCTTTCATATTTCTGTGTACCTGTATTCTCAATGAGGTTGCATCTCTCTTCCAAGGAAAAGGACTAATTTTTTTTTTTTTTTAAACAAGATTTCACAAGTCAAAAGGTTAGCAGGTTCAGCTTTAAGTCCAAGATACAGGTAGTGTTTAAAACTAATTAGATACTACACCTCCCTACCCCCTGCAAAACTGATAGCTTCTTCTAGAATGTTCCAAAGCCTTTCTTCAGACACAGGGAGGCTGGGAAGGTAGCAGTCTTTCAATTTCAGTACATCCCGGGGGGGCGGGGGGGGGGAATTACCTCATTAACAACAAAACAACAGGGTTCAGCTTGTATGAAAAGAAAGCTTTTTCATTAAAACTGGCTCACCTTACAGAAGTTGGCAGTATACTACTGTATTACAGAAAGTTTTACAATGTCTGATGCCTGCAGTAAACTAAATCCTAGATACAGTCTTCCAATTTTTGTCTATTATTGCAAATTACTGAATTGACTTTCCTAGTTGTGCTTTTAAAAAAAAAAAAAAAAAAAATTGGTTCAGATTGCTGCTCCTCGCTTCGAAATAGCCGGTTATCTTACCTCCCACCCTTACCTGCTCTCCTATCACTGCTGCTAACCAATGTGTTCACTAGAAAACTGTTCTTTTGACCTTTAATTCACTTGAATCCCCCTATTTAATAGATCTGCTCTCTCCATATGAACCTATTTGTTCTTTGAATTCAGCAGATGTCAGTGCTCTTAATACAGTATTTACAGGAATGGTAAGTCACATGTCGTGGTTTTAATAGCTTCTCTTCCCACATGCAACTGTACACTTTAAGTACTTCTAAAACCTGAGCCTTTTAAATTTAATCTTAAAAATTCTTTTAATCAGCATGCAAAAATGATTGATTTAGCCTCTTTTTTTTTTTTCCCTACTGTCAGTGCAAATCTCATCTTTACTGATTGTAAAAGTTACCCCCAGGATGAGGGCATGAAAGTTGCTACTGAAATGTAAAACTCCACTGTATCACACATAATCATGTCTGGGATCTAAACAAGGCATGTTAACCAACACACCTCATTACTGGACATAAACTTACAATATGTCCTTACAAATTTAAGTATTTCATTTGCTATTTTCAGGGTATATTATCACAAGTGTATGAAGAATTGATGGTTAATATGAGAGACACCAAAAAAATAAACTTGAAAAATAATTTCAAATCTATTTCAGATTTTCCTTTCTTACTTTACAGACCTGACAGACAGTTAAGTACAACAAAAGTTAAAAAGTGTGACTGAAAGTTGCATCTGTGAGCTAAGCAAATCCAGTCAGGCTTTCTGTTTAAATCTCTATCTATTTTAGTTTTCATTGTTAACTTTGTCTAAAGTAAAGTACCAGACTAAGACACAAATACTTTTTTTTCCTTTAGTTAACCTGAGAAAAACTGAGCAAATTGATGTGAATGCAAAATTCTTCATTTCCTAATAGTCTAGTAAATTATCTATTAATAAAACAAGATAATACATGCTCATCATGTAGCAAAATATCACACATTCTCTGACTATTCAAAATACTTTTCAAAGTTGCTAAAATTGATTTTGGAATCAAAACTCTCAGCACAATCTCTCAATTCATTTTAAACATTCCCTAAACTGTATAACATCAGACATCAAAATTACTAAAGGTGTGCTGAAAATGTGCAACACGTTAAAATTACATTCTACCATATTTATATTTCAAGGCTACATACAAGGAAATCCAGAAAGAACAATAACAGTGTTATCATAGACATTCATTGGTAAAAACCTACTCAACAGTTAAGCCTGAAGTCACAAAAGTAATTGCACATGTGGACTAAGAATCTAAAACTCTTAGTTAAGCCTGTGCTTAATGTCTTGCTGAAATCAGGACCTGGATGCAGAATTTAGCACTAAGCCATACAGTACTTAACATTTTCCTTTTCCCTATGAGTCATGCTTCTCAGAAAATTATCAGAATGCTTATTGCTACAGCTTACTTACCGTGATGGATGTGGTCAGTTCTGTGACATTACTGTTTTGCAACCTGCAAACAGAAAACAATTAATGATCAGCTGAGTCATCCTTTCATTAAGTAACTTTTACAAGGACAAAGACAGACACATCAAACAGAACAATAAAATTTCTCAAAGAAAAAAAAAAAAAAAGACGTCTGTGAAGTATTTCCAGTGTACTGAAAACAGTTTCCCACAGACAGATACGAAGCCATTAAAAGAAGAATAGTTTAAGCCAAATGTTATGTAATCACACTTTTTTTGTTTGCAACCAGCTGTTTAAATACACATGCCCATTTTACCCTTACTAAATTGTGAATGATATAGTACAATATGTTCCCCTTTGACGTACACAGTAAGTCAAAGGAATCTTTCTGTTAAAATGCAAAAAGAATTCTGGCCTCCCAGAAATCAATTTTGGGATTTTTCAATTTTCTTTATACAGAACCAGAGTTTCATTCCATTACTGCACTATGGTGCAGCAGTTGAAATATAGTATTTCAAATTCTCCTCATGCTATGAGAATTCAGAAGCATCTCTATGTCAGTACAAAATCTACACACATTTCACTGAAAATTTAAAAATAAAAATAATTTTTGAACACTTGTTTGGATTGCTTTCTTCCCATATTTTTTTCCTCTGGGTGGATCAAGTTTTTCTAAACACATAGTTCATACACACTGTACAGGAAATAGAAAACAGCAAAACAGATGCAACATTTGGAATACAACCATTACAGGAAAACGTTACTTGCTATAGTAGTAGAAATCTGATATTGTTGGGGGTTTTTTCTAATAATTTTTTTTTCCACTGAAGACTAGTAAAAAGTCAGTGAAATTTTACAGTTTGATCTTTTAAAAATATCTTCTGTAGCATTAAACATATACTTGCTATACAAAGCTTGTAGATGTTTCTCTTCAGCTACATTGACAGACAATTTTAACTGAGCAAATATGCATAATTGCCTACATATCAAAAAATGCTAGGGTAAAATGGGACTTCAGGGTTTTTTTTTGTTGTTGGTTTGTTTGGGGCTTTTATTTTACACTGAACACTTTAAAAAACAAGTGTGTAGAAAAATGGACCTTTTTACTCTATAATTTTTTTTACAGCATCACACTGACGGGAGCATAAAGCTGGCCTATCTCACAGTGCCACAGTCAAGAAAACATACTAATAAATCTACACAAACAAAACTTCAGCCATCTACATGAGCAAGAACTTCTTTTACAGAGTTAGGTAAGCTAAGTAACAATTTAAATCTAGGTAGGTAATTACATCAACAACAGCCATAGTTCTTTAAATTTAATTTTCTATTACAACCTGTAAATGGGTGGGCATTAACACCAACAATTGCTTTTTTGTTTGTTATGGCCACTACTGTCAAACTACACTCCCAGGCCTGCCAGGAAAACAACACGTATTTTTCTCCCCTATCAAAGGACAACCAAGAACAAATCTTTCCTCATAACAGTCAGTGGCAGTATCATCAACCTATACAGGAAAGGCATCACATTCGCTCTCCCAAGGAGAAATCAAAATATTAATGTTTCCCTTCTGTACCCTACTGCCATGCTTTGGCCGCACCAAAAAAAAAGGCAAACCAACCCCTAATGCGAAGTGATGGAAGGAGATACGACACAGTCACTACACCATTTTAAAAGTGGGAGCAAAGCATTTGAGAGAGGAAAAGCTTACAAAAGTATGTATTTTACTACCCTCTCAACCACCCTGCTGGCTGACTAGAACCCTGAACTGTCCTTCAGAAAGTAGAAAACAAAGTCGAAGTCATATTTCTTCTTCTACGCTGGAAACATGGTATTTCCTGTATTAGCTGAAGTTCAAGTACTTGCTGCCTGTTAGAATTTTGCACATACGTTCTACTTCTGACTACATCTATACCTGTGGCACTGCTAAGTTTTGGTATCAGTCCTGAAGGCATTGAATAGCCCACCAAAACCTGAACCTTGGGATAAATGTTAGAGGTTCAGTAGAGTTGAGGATAGTGAAAACAGCTCTTGAAGTTCCAGCTAGCCATTTGCAAGGAATGATAACCAACTACCTTACTGGCAGGCAGAGCATACTGCACAGTCACAGCCTCCTCAGCCCTAATTACTGTCCAATGAAAAGAAAAGGTTTCTCTATAGAAGTTACACAGATCCTTAAGGATGCAACCGGATTGGAAAATAGCCTACTTGTTTCCCCAGGGTAACAACACTTCCAAAAGAGAAGAGACTGGGAGGAAATCTTGAGTAGCAGATTCAGCCTGATGCTCTCTGACAATCTGTTGCTTCAACACATTTCCTTTACCAGCTGCTCACTTCTCCTCTATACTTCATCTGCTCTGACTGGATGCAAGTATGTAAACCAAGGAGTGAGGAAAAAAGAGGGGCTTTTTTTCATCTCTTCTCTATCGTTAGTACATGAAAAGGGTCACTACTTGGAAAATCCTCTACAACTTCACCAGAAATGCAAAAAATTGTAAACAAAGTTTCTGCAAGAAATTGGAATAAGTACTTAAGAAATTGTAATACAAAAGCACAACTGCAAGTAAAAACAGGTAACAGTTTTAAAAACAGGCTTTACTGTGGCTCCAATACTTCAAGGTCTGCATATGTTAAGAATTATTCCCAAAGCAAAAAATTGCAACATTAGCCCTGTGCATAAGCAGAATCACTTCATACAGTCTGGAGCTATCTCACAGATTCATTCTGCACAAATTACTTCAGATAATAACGTAAAATATATTTCAACAAAGTATATTCGTATTTTCTTAGCTTTCTTTGACTAAAGACTTACAAAGGTCGGTCTTTAATCTCAAATGGTGCAATAAACATTTCAGTCCATCTTCAAAATTCATAGAAGACCTCAAGATCTGCTGCTTGTGTAAGCTTTCAGCCTTCTATACTCCAATACTCATGTTATTAGAGGTCATATTCTATGTCCATTCCTACCCTGAATACTTGTGTACTTACGTGAGCCAAAAGGCGAGTACCTTTCCACAGGCAGTTGAGGCATGAAGTTGATTGCACCTGAGGGAAGGGGTGGGGTAGGAGGGTTGTCAAATCTAAGCTTGGAAAGGGATGCTAGAATACAAAATCAGAGTTTGAGATAGATGAGCAGAGGTGTCGGGAAACATCTGGGAGATGTGAAGATGAAAAACCAGGAGAGAAAGGCACCAGAACACACGCAATTGTGCAATACCACCAGCAGGTGCTGGGGTACGCAAATGGGGTAATTTCTTAATCCCCTTCTTGAAATACTTAACAGAAATACAGCAGCAAATCCCTCCATTAAAATATCATATGGTATTATGCAAATCACCCAGCATGAACACATGAGTATCACATACTTTCATAAGGCTTAATAAAAAGTCTGTATTCAGCAGGAAAATTTTAGCAGTACAGTCAAAATTACAGGTAATAAAACTAGTACTAGTGTTGAATTAATGTAACACAGTAGTCAAATGTTCTTCCTCCCAAACAGCATCAACTGCACATAGTCAAGATTTTAGTGAAGGTCCAAATCCAACAATTTTACAGATTGGGAAAGTAAATCTGGCTAGATGTAGACACACAAACTTACCTACTATCTTTTGATAAGCCAAAACTAACTTCAGTTGGACAATTTTGTACCACACACAATTGACTGACAAATGTCCTGTGTATCTAACACTCTCCAAGGGAAAAAAAAAGTGCACCTTGATGCAAACACTGTAAACGCAAGCAAATAAATTCAGTTTTTAAGAACAAAAATAGAGTTGTCTATTATATTTGAGTAAGAAATAAGAAGTTAGATTTGTTCTTACTTAAGTAAACAAACAAATGCAAATACAATGCAGCCTATACAAAATGCATCACATGCTGCCCTGGTTCCTCCTCCCAGATGCTGTATATATTTACAATAAACAAACTACTAAGTTATTCAGAGACCATTGTCCATTATTCATCAATAAAGAAAAGCATATTTAATGCATGGTCTTGTATTACTGAGGTTGTTTATTCTCTTTCCAAACACTAAAGGTTTCAGAGTTTTATTCATTTGCTGTAAAAAGCTACCTCAATACATTAGTAGCACTCGCCACAGTCAGTAAATAAACGGTCCAAGACCTCTAAAATAGGCATAGAAGTTATTTTCCCTTTGAAAGGGAGAGGAAACTTACATGTTGAAGAGATCCCTCCCACCATACCCCACCTTCAGCATCAAAGAAATATTACAAGCTCACGTGTTGGAATGGATTCAATTTGCCTTGTGGATTTTTCTTAAAGATAATGGCATTTTTATGTAGACATAGCTAACCTTCCAGGTATTCACTTTACTCTTAAAATAACTCTATGAAAACTTTTTAAAAAAAAAAAAAAAAAAAAAAAACCCCAAGATGACACCAGTCAAAAACTCAAAGTCCCAGGATTTAACAGTGTAATTTCGGCTTTAAGTATGTTTTGTATTTCTATCACAAGATTAAAACAGTATTCTATAAAATGCTTTCATTACTCCACTACTTTGAAACTCTTCTTTTTCATTTTAAGTATACATTTCATTCCACAATGATTACAGTATTTCCTGAAATACACCACAATGAATGGCTTAAAGTTGTGTCATCATTGTGCCATCAAGTGTCATTTATTCATTTAGTTCCTATTCAGTTTCTGTAGGACTTCTGAATCTACCTCCCTTCATCACCCTGGCAAATCTCAGCCACACACTGTCCATTTCAATAATGGAATTCCACCTCTCTGTAACATGTTAACAAAAACGATGCTTTGTCTCTCTCTTCACAGCACTTGCAGAAAAGATACTCTTGTAACTCTAATCATTATTTCATTTTAAACACAGCGGAACTTTACATTTGCTATCATCTGTACATTTCACCTGTGTGTGAGATATACACATATCACACATTGAATTAGCTTGACTTGACTTTAAAAATGATCTGAAGCATGAAGCAGAATTCATATTTCCCCCTCCTTCCAGCACCTTGTATTTGGTGCTCCCAAGAGATTCAAAAGATTATTATCAGTGGTTCAATCCAATTATTTCACATTTTATCTTGGAAAACTGTAAATAACAAACCTGCTTTGCTTGAAAGAAATTACTCTTTACCCTCCAAGTAAGTACAGTTGTGCATTTCTTCCTAAAGGGAAGTAGCACTCAGTAGCAAGGTAATGTTTTGGTTAATATTCCACGACCTAATTGAACATTTGCATATTATAAGCAAACACACAATGAAGTGGTGGAGAAAAGGTAGAGGACTTTAATATCACACAGAACATTAAATAAGACAATGTAAGAAATGCACATAGTGGGGGGCACCGTGAAACCCACACAGTCTGTACCCTATAAGCTTAAACTGGGCTATCATAAACCAAATATTCAGGCTGCTTTGCATAAAATTTAATTGTAGCAAGACATCTAACTCAAAATCAAGAGTAAAAATGAAATAGCTCTAACATACCACTCGATAGATTCTCAGAGGCCAAAGAATCCCATAAATAGGATATATCCACACTACAATCCCCACTGTGACTGTTTAACCAGTTTTCAGCCAAGGTTAAGCTAAGCTAAGCTAAAGAACGTAACTATCTTTTTACAGCACACACCACAGTGCAGTTGATTTTCAAGTATTTACTGCTTCTCCCTTCAGCCCGTGAGCAGCTGCATACTACTGCCTCTACACTGTTAGCAACATGTAAGTTAGCCAGTCCAAAGCTGATTCAGGATTCTGTGTGACCTACTTCCATTGCAAACACATTAGCTCCCCAAAGTTTTGTAGAAGTTTTCAGGAACCAGATTCTACACCTTCCAAAATTATTCCCTTACCCGTTTATAAATTTTAACTGACAGTACTTCAGTTTAAAATACTCCTTTTCTCCTTCTCATCCCATTGCTTCTGGTTACAACTATATCTAAACAAACCCTCTATTCTGACACTACCAAAATCAGTCTGAATGTGCTGGTCACATGCTCACGAGTTCAGCAATACTGCTCTTGAACAGCCAGTTGTAACAGAGATTGAGACGTACTGCGGTAAAGCAACCTGTAGTTCCTTTACATACACACACAGACATCTTCCAAAAGTCAATTCACCTCACTTTTTACTCAGCTGAGCAAGCATACAATCCAATGCAAAACAGGGGCAGGATGCAGCCACAGCAGTGGGACCGCCCCTTACAGCACAAGATCAAATAAGGCACGATAGAAAATCATACCAATTAAATGGAAGCAGTACTAACTCTAAATTGTTTTAAACTTCTATTAGGAAAAGCAAGAATTTTGATCATCACAACCAGAATGGATTAGATGGCCCAAATAAAGGTAAGTATTCAGGTGGGAATAACGGCACATCCTTTTGATGATAGCTGTGGGGTTTCATTATCTCAGTACTTTATAGCTGCCTACAGCACATTTCTACCATTCACTTTACAACTTACTGACCCGTCCAACTCGATCACCAGCACATATCAACTAACAAGTAAAAGGCACACCGATGATGGCAAATGTGATTCTCATTGTTACCTCCTCTAGAGTCCATCCTCACGCTTGCTTTACTCAAAATTGAATTTGCATTAGGTGACCATGTAAGGATTTGCACTACGGGTATAAAATTAACATATAAAAACTTTTTTTAGAAGCAAGCTCAAGGAAGAATCCAAATTTCTATGTTTACTGAAGATTGTAAAAACAAATTGTAAAAGAAAAAAACAACATAAAATCATTATCTACAAAAAGACCCAACTTTTATTTAGAGGGCAAAACTAGGGAAAACGTGACTAAGACAAGTGACTATGAGGTTTGAAAACCATACTATTTGCTGCAGATATGTATATACCAAGACTGAGGCTTTAAAATTTTGAAGCTAAAAACAAAGGAAGCATCTACTTTTATAAGTAATATGTTCCTTACGTATTTCAGTATTTTTCTTCTCCCCGATTAAAAGCACAGAAGCTGGTTTTGGCCCCAGCGTCCAAACAGGTGCCTTAGGTATGCAAATACTATACTAAGTGGAAAACTAAGCTAAAACTCAACAGCGAAGATACGATTTGGCATGAACTTAAGGAAGTTACACACACCAACTTCTCTGTCCAGTTAAAAAAAAAATATTAAAAAGGACCAAAGAATATTGTTTCAGACTAAATATTCTCTTCCTTGACACAACTGCGCATACACACAGATATGGAAAGCTCAGTATTTACCATTTATTTGTGCAATAACAGAAGTCCTTGCAACTAGTTTCTTCTTCTCCCTTTTAGTAGTCACAGTTATTCCACTAACAAAGCCCAACAGAAAAGCATTTTATTGTGGATTATTTTTTAGATTTGTTTTTAAAACTGATTATTACAAAGCGTAAAACACAGTATCCTTAAATGCAAACAAAA